>NC_056574.1:34971040-35006176 GCF_018340385.1 Cyprinus carpio
TATATTATTTATATTTATTTTTACAGCCAGCAGATGGTGTTGAACCAGATTGCAGATGCACTGGACATAATAGCAGCTGAACTTCAAAGACCCCCAGCTGAGACTGATCATGTTCTCATTAGCTTGGAGAACATCAGCAGTGTCTTGGTGGTTTTAGCTGCCATTGGGGAATTGCCCAACGAGGAACGGGTGTTTACTGTCTTGCACGTTAATTCAGGAGCTTGAGGGAAGCAACTCCATGACCAGTGATGTCAAGGGAACAGCTAATGTTCCTTCTGGAGAACCACTTTAGAGTTGCCGACATAGCCCGTATTTTTGGTGTAAGCACAAGAACCATCCACAGGAGAATGGTTAAATATGGCCTGTCCGTGCGACAGACTTATTCTGACATTACAGTTGAACAACTTGGGCGAGTGATCTATGACTTCCCTCTCCATTGTCCAAATGCTGGTGTACAGACTGTGACTGGACATCTCAATTCTCGTGGAATCCGGTAAGTTACGTGTGTGTGTGTGTGTGTGTGTATATATATAAATGTATTTGTGTACTGTGTATATATACTGTATGTATACAGTAGTCAACATTTGAAGTGGATCAAAAACTTTCATTAAAGTTATCTGAAAACTTAAGACCAAAATGTGTTCTTGTCTTAGGACAACTTTGATAAACTTTTGATCACCTTCAAAACGTTGACTACTGTATGTGTGTGCATATATAGTTATATATATAGTATATTATCTATATATATATATAGATATAAATCATAATTATAATATATACACCGTGGTAACATTTTATTATTCTTTTTTTAGCAATCAATTTCGTGAGTTTAAAATAGGAAGGAGCAGCAAGGTTCTTGTTGACAATGTGTTGTATTTGTTGCAGGATGTCTCGGAATTTCATAAGACTCAATCTGCATTATAAATCTGTATTTTTAGGTGTGTTGTCGGGCCCTCAGTATCAATTTAGTGTGAATCTTACAGAATAAATGTTATGTTTACTAACGTTTATCCTCCATAGACTTTAAGATGTCACTGCCTGTGAAGGATTGAATATAATTAACACATTATTATTATTATTATTATTATTATCTCTAATATTTTCTTCGCGGACTTCAGCTTAATGTTGTTCCAAGGATTCCATACACTGTTCCAGGTCCTCTCTCCCTGTGGCACATAGATGGTAACCATAAACTGATACGGTAAGACTACTATTTACTTTTTTACATGTCAATGTAGCTTATTATTGATGTAATTAGTTTGGTTTTCTAACTATTTATTTTCTTATTTTTCTTACCTTTAAGATATCATAACTATTTTTTCCCATTTCATTAAACAAATTATTTTGTCTTTGCAGCTGGAGAATTGTTATATAGAGGCTGTGTTTGGATTTTCTGTCGAGATTTTAATAAACGTCGATATGGTTGGTCAGTACTGCTCGATCAAGAACTGCCACAGCAGGTCACACGATCGTTCAGGGAGGAAACTGAACAACGGAATACGTTTTTTTCAGCTTTCCTTCCTAGAAAAACAAATGGCAAAGGCATTGACTTAAAAGACGCTCAATCAAGGTATTGCCGTAATCAAGAGAAAAATTTTACTTTTCAGAACATTCCTGCATCAGCGAGAGGTGTGTTCGCTGCATTTTCAGTCTTGTTTTTATGCTAACGCTGTCAAAACAAACTTGTAAATAAATTATGTATTTCAATGAAAAAAAAAAAAAAAAGGTAACGTAAATTATTGATTATAAATTATGTATTCATTAATTTCTAATCAACATAATCACATGAATTACAAAAATAAATCTGCCCACCACAAGCCAAATAAAACTGGGTTTTTAGACAATTTTGACGATTACAACAAATATTTTTTTTTTATTAAATTCAACTGCTCAAACCCAGTGCTCATGACTCTTTAAAATAACATAACTTTAGCTGAATATTTAGCATTTTGTTTGTTTTAAGAACTTGGCCAAAAACACAAGTGCCTTCTTATGAACATGTGTTGATTCATTGCACAGACTACAACAGAGAACGAATCAATTTTACAGAATCATTAAGATACGTAGGTATTAATACATTGTCAGTAAATAGCATATTTCTTTTAGCTGGTTTGCCAACCGCCATAAAACTCCGAAAGAAGAAGAAGAAGTGCCATCTTACCTTTGCCAGTACGACTGTGCTCTTGCAGTTAAGTTAGGCGGCCTGTGAATGAGGAGGTCTTGTACCCAGCCGCTGCAAAACTGTTCATGAGCTTGAAGGGATTTATAGCTTTTAAACTCCTGCAAAGTGTACGCACTCAATCCAAAAACAAGGTAATTGACAATGTCCAGATATGTGAGCGGAGGTAGTGCGTCTGGATCCGTAATCCAGTCTTGGGCTGTTAAATCATATGGATCTCTGTTTTCTTTCTTGGACAGTTTGTCCAAATAATGTTTTTTTGGCAGTGGCATTTAGTTTATCCCGATAGGGCCACTTCTCTTTTTCTTTCAAATTCTCCACTTCTTCCGTTCTTCTTCAATTTTACCTCGTTTTAGCCAAACACACCCACAATTACACGCAAACACAGGAGAATACATCAGTATCTTTCTCAATATGCTAACTCTTCATCACGACTTCAAAATAAATGCTCACTCACTCACCCTGAGTTTACACGTTTTGATTTACACATATTCAAGAAATTACAGTGGCTTTAGCATTTCTGTTATCAAGAGATGGCCAAATATTAAAGATTAAGTGGACATTTGAATTAAATGTTTATTAAAGAAAGATTAGATCACGCAGTAAAGTCTAAAAATAATCATCAGGCCATTGGTGCCTCTGCATTCATTTGTTATAATGTGTAATATACAGTATATATATTAGCTTGATTGTTTATTAAATATTATGGATTTTAACAGTTTTTGATCAGTAAAACTATATGATTACTTGCTTTTGATACTTTATTTGAACAAATTATTATTGCCTCATTGCTATTATGTATTTTAAGTCATATTAAAGGCTTTTGTTTGCTTAGGTCTATTTTTATTACCATAGGAAATTAATTATAATTATAGGGCCCTATGAAATCCATTATATTCTGATATGTATTATCATTTTTGACCTGTCAGTGGTGGCTCCTGCCAGCCAGCTGAAGATTGAACCCCACTCGACATTTTTTTATTTATGTTTACACCTGGTCAATAGCATCCATCTTAACACAAGGGATAAAAAGAGCCAAAGATCCAGTGCTTTTTCAGGATTTTAACCTTATTAGGTACTCTTTGATCAGGCAGCTCACATCTTCACCCAAATAAGCAACTTCAAGAGGCACTCTTTTCTGATGTGCAAAACTTATAAATTATATTTTACATTAAATTTTACTAATTTTTAATTAATTAATTTAAATTTATAGCTGTCACTGCACCAAAACTAGGGCTGCCCCATAATATTCAACTAACAGTTAGTCAACCAGAAGAGGCTTAGTCGATCAAAATTTTATTAGTTGCTTAATAACAGAAATAAAAGGACAGATTATTAAAGGGACACTCCACTCCAAAATGAAAATTTTATCATTAACCACCTAAACCCATTCCTCTCCAAAACAGAAAAATATTCCATCGCCCACAAAATGTCACAGCTGGGGTCTCATTTATAAATGTTGCGTACACACAAAATGGGCATAGAAATATGCGTACGCAATTTTCCACGCACATATCATGATTTATAAAAATAAACTTGACGTAAATATATACGCACCGTACGAACATTCTAGACCATGCGTACGCACTCTTTTTCCTGGAGTGAGAAAAGTAAACAGCGATTTTAAACTCTGTTTTCATGTCGTTATACACATTTACATTAAATATCCCACTCACATTATTGGAGATAAACACTGAAATTACATAATTTTACAAAAAACATAATTACATAATTTTATTAACAATAGGCTAAATTTATTTCCTGTGGTATGCTATGTTTTAATGACAGCGAGGAGTGCTATAGGTGCACAATAATTCATCACATGTTATGAGAAATATTTTAGTGAGAACAATGATCCATGATGACCACTTACTTTGATATTATGGTGCACACTGCTGGATTCAGTGGTCGAACGGTCCATTGTCAGTTAAAGGACCAATGATAATAGCTTCCTGTTCAACCGCAGCTGCACGGAGGTGTTGATGTCGTGTGAAGGCATCTCCACAACATAATGAAAAATACCACTATGTCTGAAGGATATAACTAGGAGAAAATGGTAAGATATGCACGTTTCCTTTTTAAAATACTTTGTCAGTGACGAGCCGAATCAGACAATTGTGTTTACACTGCAGTAAATATGGGCCTATCTGTTTCCACTAAAAACAGCTAAAAGATGTTCATCAGCAAAACTGCATACATTTAATTGATTTGAATTCTTTAAAACAACTGAAATACTATTTGGCCAGTGTAAAAGAATGAGATCAACTCTATTCTAAAATATATCTAAGAACAACTTTAAACCATTTTGTTTTTATGGATATTTTCATATATATATTATTAAACATAACAAGGATACTGGATCATTTTTAGCAATAATAATTAATTTGTATGGCACAAATGGCATTATAGTCCCCATCTCATATTTCCTTAATGTCTCGGTGTTAAACATGGTGTCATGTGCATGGGAATATGCATGGAAATGAGATGCAGATTAGGTAATGCATAGTAAAACAAGGCGTTGTACGCTCCATATATGGTGATTTCAGAGAGGAGACGAGGTGGAAATGCACGTACACACATCTTCCCCTGACTTTGATTTATAAAGGGATTTTTGCGCAGGTTCTGGCGTTTTATACATCTGAAAACTTTTGTGCGTATGCAAAATCTAGCTTTTGTGTCTACGTACACTTTTAGAAGGAAATCTACGGAGAGTTTTATAAATGAGACCCCAGGTCTGTGTGGAATCACAGTACATCGGACATCCAAATGTTTGTTTCGCTCATCGACCTCAAATGTGGCTTATCATTTGAAACAAGTAGCAGCAACATTACATGGCCACTCTCTCTAACCGTAAACTGGAAAAATGTGCACTATTGAAGTGTTTGTGCGGAGTGTGGAAGCTGAATAGTAGCGCGCTCACTGCATGACAGTTAACTTAAAATACTCATAATTTTTTGGTCATACAGATAAGAGTAATACATCTTTCCAATCTGTGAAAGGTCTTTTATTTGTGTGTACTCACAATAACAACAAAATGTTGTGCTTTTTTAAAATAATGAAAGCAAACAGGGTGTGCTTTCTGCCATCTAGGTCTCTGAACTGTGAGCGTGTCAAAAAACAAAACTCTGTGCTTGCCTCACAGACATGAAAAATATATATATAGGAAATGTCTACTTTTAAATGAACCAATTCAAATGAAAATCAAATATTTTTAGATTATGTAATCCATATGAAACAAGCACAACCACTGTGGAGATTACGAGCCAGGCAAAAATACAGAAAACACTGGTTTATCAATGAGTTATTATAATGTTAAGGTAGTCTTCTTGCTGTTTGTTCCCTGAAGCATTCATAATCATCACTTCTGCAGTGCGCTGTGGCAAGCTTTACGCGTGCGCTTGAGTGCTGATAGTCTGTAGGCAATTAAAGGCTCACTATTATGAATTATATAGTTTATTAATATAAACATGAGATTAGTCGACTAATTGCTTAAAATGAATGACTAGTAGTCGACCATAAAAATCTTTAGTCGAGGGCAGCCCTAACCAAAACAATACTTAACTGATAAGGACAAATAAGTGGTTCACAAACATTTGATGATTTTGTTCACTGCTTACTCCCAGGTGTCCGTAGTTTACAGAGCATGAGTAGTTCTGAAATGGGTATTATCATTGGGACTAACAATTCTATTGATACAACAAATACCTGATAGACGAATTTAACAGCGTCCATGGTTTTCTTACGTACTGCTCCACTTTGCTTCTAATAACTTGGAGAAGTGGAGTTCACAGCCTATCCAAAGACCAAAAATCTTGCTTGTAGTGCAATAAGTAACTACACAATGAATATCTTATTTGCATCATGTATGCTTTCTTTTTCACTTGTTATACTCGGAAGATCTGTGAGCGCGTAGAACTATGTAAACTTGCGAAAACAAAAATGAGATCAGAGCGGATTCTGACTAAACTACAGCAAACACCTCTGATTGGCCTTCGCTTTCAAAAGAGACACACGCCTGTGATTGGTTACAGGTGACGTTAGACATACCCTATTCAAAACCAGAGTGCGCACATAAAAACACACCAGAGCGTCTGAAAGCCATGGACTTTGAGCAGGTACAGAATTGAGTTGGTACCACTGGTACTGTAATAAGATTATATTTTGAGTACTTTTGAGCTAACCTTATTTGATGTGATACAAAGAAAAACATATTACAATCATTATCTTATGATTTTAAAACATATTTACTTAAAATTAAGTAAATAAAAAAAACAGCAACATTACAAAAACCAATATTGAAAAACATGAAATACACAGCAATATTACCGCTATGTCAAATATTTAATCTCAAAACACCAGAAGCGCATATGACAGTATTAATGAAAAACATCAAACAATAGCAACATTGCAAAAATGAATTTTGAAAAACATGCAATTCACAGCAATAACATTTCTAGGTCAAACAGTCATCTCAAAACACTTGAAGTGCATATGATAGTAAATATGAAGAAAAATCAAACAATAGCAAACATTACAAAAAAATTCATATTAAATGAATATCAACTTGCAATGCAATACAATTCACGATACTGATTTCACAATACGATTTTGTCATATTCTCAGTCACCAGCCCTGTCGGGTTCACACCTGCACCCTATCCTTAATCAGCACACCTGTTACTGAACACCTCATTTCCCCATGCTATATAAACAGTCACATCACAATTTTCTGGTCTCGTTGCAGTTTCTCCAGTTCTCCAACCTTGCATTTGTTTAATTCTCCAGTTTACCTATCTGCCAAATGAAGGATACATTGTGTATGGATGGTGAAGTTTTATGTTTTCTGGAGTTTTGGTGAACATCAACCTGTCTACTCATCTGCAGTACTTACCTGGATTCCCCTACCTGACCTTCTCTATTGGCCACACAAATCTCACCATTAGAAATTCTGCTGGACCAAACCCAAGAGGAGGCCATTCCCTGGTGGAGTGGGCCCTGGCCCCTATTTACTAGCAAGCGGTAAAGTCTGCTTTGTAACTGGCAGCCCTTTACAGCTGCCTCTGAAGCAGACAAATAGCTGCTCTGATTGTCTGAAAAGACCAGAGCGTTCAATATACACTCTAAGAGCCCTAACCACTGGATTGGGACCTTGCTCACCATCTGCTCCGTCTGAGTGCTAGAAGGGTAATCACCTGGGCTCTAAGAACTTAACGACCCAGAAGTTTTTGCTGACTAACTGGCCAGCTTCAAGGGATTGATTCGCTACGATAGCTGCCACATAAATTTTGAGTGTGGAATGGGTGTGCCCGTTGTCCAGCAACTTTTGCAATAAGGTCAGCACATGGGACACGTCACAAGAAACCGGATCCAGGCTTTGTGCTGCACACTAGTCACAGAAGATTTAAGATCACAGAACCATTTAAGGGCATGAAGCAGTCTCATAGAATGGTGTCACTCACTCTCACTGGGAGTTGCATAGACTCCTGTTGAGGCTCTACACTTGAAGGCTTCACCGCTCCGGCCGGGGTACCAAATCATGCACTCTCTCCTACCTTCAATAGCACGACTGTGGTGCCCTTGAGCAAGGCACCGAAGCCCCAACTGCCAAAAAATGGCTGCCCACTGCTCCGGGTGTGTGTTCACTGCTGTGTGTGTGCACTTTGGATGGGATAAATGCAGTCACGTCACTTTCACTTTATCACGTCACTTTCACTTTAATGTCACATCAAAGCACATTTGCGCAAATAGCTGTCAACTTTGCCTAGCTGATGTGTTACATTTGACAGCTGCAGTCGGGGAAAATGAAAGAAAAACACTGTAGTTAAATTACTGATTATTCACAGATGAAAGTTTAGTACTTATAAAGTTATGTGCACTTCTTAGGACGAATTTAAGCAGGATAAATGTCAAGCGCCTGTGCTTATATTTTCTCTAAGCTACACAGTATTACACCATATTTTAGATTTGACACATTTAATAGGTGTGCAGTATTATTTATATAATATGAATTATGTGTTATATTATCCTAAATAAATTGTGGTTTACTTTGCATCGAAGAAATAACAGTGGTAGCCTATTTTAGTGAGTTAGGCTACATGGATTTATATGCAATATGTATAAAAATTATATTTTAATTTATATTTTAAAATTCCTTTAATAAAACAACATGCATTTTTGTCACGCACTACTTTATTCATTACCTGTCCTTTATTTGGACAGATAACTTGGGAAAAAAGATATCTGTCTGTACACTGATTAAGAAATTGTTGCGCGTTTTATAAATTATTTCCTTTATTTTAGTAAAACATGAGGCACTGTATAATTTCACTCACATTATTTAGGCCTAATTAAAACAAGAAATGAATAAATTAAACCTGCACGATTTAACTAAATCACTGAAACTCTAAAGAATGGACGGATTAATAAAACGTCCTCATGATTAAACTCAAGTCATTATAATCAACAAAATACACACATGTAAAAAAAGAGCTTCATTAATTGACAACTTCAGTGATTTTAAAGGGAGCCTTCTTTACTTGCTTTCATATAATTTAAGTAAAAAAAAAAAATTGCAGCCGCATTTAAATGCAGGTGTGTTAAATATCAGAGTGCAAGATTTGTGTGGCACACATGATGCTGAGTGCACGTGCAGCATTTATTCTTATTTGTCTACATATTTTATCTTCATTACAAATCTCGTTTGGTTTTATTTTGGATAATTGCATGTAAAAATGATTTACTTTGTAATGCATATGCAAAATGTGAATTATTATTCATATTCAAGTGTTTGTGCGAAAATTATTAATGCGCAGAAGGACAGGCAGGCGCCCTCTAGATCACTTGAATTTTTTCCTGATAATGAAATAACTGAAAATTGTGGTGTCTCACATACATGAGAAATATATCAGCAGAAAGCTTGAAATGTCTTTTAAACGAATCAATTCAAAACGAAAGCATTATGTAATCTGGGAAGGTTGCATTTCTCTTTAAAGGCGCGTCCATGTGGAGAGAGTCACTACTGTGAATTTCATCTTGCAGCCGACAAGAAAACATTTGTTTATTAATAAATAATTAAAATGTCTCCTTTTTTACAATTATTAGACTACTTCTGCCTGTGCTTTGTGAAAAACTGAATGCATGTGCTTGAGCGCGGAATATATTAAGGCTCATTATGGATTATAGATGTACATTTAATATAAACCTGCAATTAATTGAATAATGACAAATGAACAACTATTAACTAGAAAAATATTATGTTGTAACAAACAGAAGTTAGTCAAATGCAGTGGTTTATTGAGACATGTCTTCAGTTGACCGAGAGATGCAGGTGAGTGGTTCTTCGGGAGGGTGAAATATATATATATATAATAGATGATCAGGGCTGCTAAACGGATGAAAACACCTCAACACACACCATTTAAAACGAAACTAAAAGGAAACATTTAGCATTTGGATGATGAGTTTCGCGTAGGACAAAAGGAGTCGCTAGAGTGGAGTAGATTCTTGCTGTAGAAGAGGTAAGTAAGAGGTAAGTTAATGGAGGCCAATGGCAGGTAACTATGACAGAGAAAATCCCCTGTTTAGCCACGAGATCGGACAACTTGCTGACTGAGGTGTGTGCTTTTATGTGGTGGAGAATTGATGACTGAATTGTGAACAGTGCTGGTGATTAATACTCAGGTGAGGGAGGGAGGCAGATCTATTAAATATCCTCTAGACATCTCTGTTGAAGTTTTGTGAAATGTCTTTTCAACGAATCAATTCAGAACGAAAGTATTATGTAATCTGTGAAGGTTTCATTTCTCTTTAAAGGCGCGTCCATGTGGAGAGAGTCAGCACTGTGAATTTCATCTTGCGGCCGACAAGAAAACATGTGTTTATTAATAAATGAATTAAAATGTCTCCTTTTTCACAATTATTAGGCTACTTCTGCCTGTGCTGTGACAAACTTAATGCATGTGCTTGAGTGTGGAATATATTAAGGCTCATTATGGATTATAGATGTAAATGTAATATAAACCTGCGATTAGTTGAATAATGACAAATGAGCGACTAGTAACTAGAAAAAATCTAACGTAGGTGAGGCAAGACCTATTAAATACCCCTCCTAGATATCTCTGTTTGGAAGTTTGCAAAGCTTATTTACATGCATTCGCATGCAAATCTGATTTCAAAGCGGTCTGTGTCGAAGAGATACTCAATACTGATTTTTTCCTCTGAAACACAAAAAACTAAAATTTAAATAAAATTGATATTTTATGTTTTGAGAATGGCCAACCCTTCTCTGCAGATATTGTTGCTTCTCTATTTCGTGCATTTTAAATCACTGAAAGTCTGGCGAAATATATTGTCTCAAAAACTCTGATCTTTTTGACGTATCTGTACCGCACATGTATTTTCCAATTTAAAAATAAGCCTATAAAACATGTTCATAGACAGATACTTTACTGATGTCTGGACTCTGTTTGGGATTTAGAAAAAGATAAAGAGATGGTTCACTATATTGGTTATGAATAACCTACATTCTGTGAGAATTTATATTTCTCACTCTAAAAAATATTGTATGGACGCAACAAAATTAAATTAAACAACAGTTTGCATCTTTTTTTTCTTTATTTTTTTTTTTTAGTTAAAGACCTTCCTCTGAAATTAAGTTACAGTTGTAAACTATATTACTTGTATCTGATGATCAACATTTGAAGTGGAAAAAACCTTTCTTGAAAGTTGTCCTAAAACCAAAGTTGTCCTATCTAAACCTGCTCTGCAAGTTTGAAACCCCTCATAAGACACTGTCCATATGAAAGAGCAAGAAATTCACACCTTTATTTCCAGGCCCCTGGCTATCTAGAGCTACCCCCCAAAAAGGAAGCCCCTCAGCTGAACTGAACTGGGTCTGTTTTTTTGGCTGTGAGCGGTGTGTTGTTACTGGGTTGAAACAATACCTGCACTCACAGCAGCCCTTCTCTTTTTTATTCATTATTTTCTTGCAGCCCATATCATATAATAACAAATTATCAACTGAAAATTAATCATTATTTTTGCGAAAATCATTGTTATTTGTGAACGTAGGCGTTTGAGGAAGGCTTTAAGACCAAGCAGAATCCTCTGACAGCTACATTCTGTACCTTATTTTCTACAAGAATAAAGATTATAAATAAAGAATAAAGGAAAGAATCTCAATTAGCCTTTTTTTCCATTTCTGAAGTTAATTGGCAACTCTAATTATGATGTAATTATCTTTTGACTTCCCTGACAGTGGCACCTTGCTCAAAAAAAAAAAAAAAAAGATTTAAATAACAAATCCTCAGTTTTACGAGATATATACGAGTGAATAATAGATTTAAAAAATAAAAAAGTGGGTGCTTGGTTTCGGAAAACAAATACAAAAATTAAAAAATGAAAAAATCAAAAAAACATAATAACACATAAAAAAAACATAAAAAAAAAAAAACCAATTAAAAATTTTTATAATACTAGATTCAACTTGAATTTCAATACTATTAAACTGACTTTAAAATCTCAATGAGTTTATAAGTTGAAACGGTAAAATGCCACCATGCATGTTAAATAGTCTAAATGAACTTGTATCTTATATAGTATCCAAAGACCTTGATTGCATGTTAGCATAAAACTAACAATAAAATAACAATTTTTTTATAAAATAACAAATAACAAATAAAAACCGACAAAACAAATATTAACCTATTAATCACCTATTTTCTAAAAACACAACTAAAAAATAAAAAACACACTAAAAAATAAATTAAATTTGTGAGAGTTGCATTTTATTACATTCAGAAATAATAACGGCAGGCCTAATAATGCTATAGGCTAATGTACCAACAGGATATTTTTAGTTCCCTCCACTTTACAACAAATCCTTTAAATTCAACAAATTTATCAGAACAGAACAAGAATTAAAAATATATAATTCTAGCGGATAAATATAATTGCAGTATATAATAATATAGGCTTAGTTATAAAAAAATAAATAAAATAATAATTTAAAGGAAACATAAGGTAAGGTTGGGCTCTCATTCGGGAGAAATCCAAACGTTTCAATATTTGTGATGTTGCCCATTTGAAGCTAAACTCTTATTCATTAGGTAAAATAGGCTTTGTAGTTCATGCGTGTTTCAGTATCGATGGAAAAAGATCATAATGAGCAAAAATATGCCTAAGTGAACCGCTGCTCACGCCGCATGGCTCGGTGAATGGCTGCTGTTTCCAATGAATATGAGGCACCAGCGCGATCAAACAGCTGAAACAGAAAATACTCAATTTTTGGTCACACAGTAAAGGCATAATTCAAAACTGCAAAGTGTTAGCAGTTTGAAAAGTCAAGAATAATAACAGAGTGAATAAGAATTATTTGTAAATGCTGGACCGTTCTCATTTCACTCTGCAAATGGAACCTGAAGATTATTATTATTTTTTTTTTAACCAAGAATGAACCAAAATGAAAACATTTAACTTTTAATCCGTGGAATTTAAATATATATATAACTGACGGTAGTTTCGCGAATGAATTTAACACGCGACTGACTTGCAGTTAACGCCGCGGCCCTGCGGCAGCGGTAATACCCTTTCTGGTTGTCCACTTACTGTATTTGGTTACCCCTCCATCCTAGTACATCCCTGCATCTCACTTTATTCTATTCCATTATCATCTATAGCACAACTATTCATACAAATTATTTCTTTTTCAATATTTGTCTATTTATATTTACATTTGTGTATTTTTTTTATTATTTTTTTCTGTGTTGTTGTAGTCTCTGTGTACTAGAAGCTTATGTCACTGAAACAAATTCCTTGTATGGGCAAGCATACTTGGTAATAAAGCTCTTTCTGTTTCTGATTAAACCATTGTTAAGAAAATGGAATGGAAGTCAGAAGTGTTATTTATATTAATTTAGACAATTATTATCAATAAATTATTATATCATTTAAATAACAAATTAGGGTTGTGCGATATTGACAAATATTATCTAACGGTTTTGCTCAGAGTGTTATATTGCTCTTAAAATTTCATTTGCACTTAAGGACTACCGTGGATTGGCTGACTCCTAAATTTTTTGATATTCTGTGTGGTCAGTTCACAGCAATAATACAAATTAATCATTTCCCAACAAGTTTTATAGCCATTTTTACCTTATTTTTTCTAAAAGTGTGCACCATCTTTTGAGTCAAATTCTTGCATTTGGGTGGTTACCAAGCAAATTAAATCAGTATCAACAAAATTAATCTTTGCAATTCAGAGGAAACACAGAAGCATTAGAAGTGTCATTTAGATGCATTTACACACTGTTTAATGCAGCTCTGAGGGACATTAAATACTTTAACCTGCAATTTCAAATGAATCTGCAATTACAAATGCATAAATAATGTTTTGATAGTTTAAACATAAAACATTGAAAACTGATGTTTGAAATTATTTAAAAATTGAAAAGGTACCTTAAATGTGAAATTAGAACCGCCAGTAGGTGGCAGCAAGTCACTGTTAATAAGTGAGTCATTGGACCTCATTTACGAAATGAACTACGACAGAAAATTGGGCACACAGTCGATTGGCTATGATCAAATCTCATGTCTGGTCTCAGCTCGTGTACGCAAGCTTTTGAGTTACTGAACATGCGAGAAGTAAATATGGTGGAGAATTGTAGAATGACAGCATTTTTTTTCATTTTTATTTTCCTGACCACCAAATGAAGCTCATTATTCAATCATTTACCAGTAAGATTAGAATGTTTATACAGGGCTTTAGCTTTATACGTGCGAATAGCAGCGTAAACCACAGACCATAAGGATTCAGTCATCGCATCATGCACCTGCAGTGCTTCTGTGTAAGAAGAAAAACAGAAATTAAGTCTATAAAAGGAATATAATAAATAGGATCACACAAAATATATAACAGGCTATAATACAATTAACAGATTAATAAAAGGAGGAAAAAAAACACTGCAACAAGTATAGGCCACGCTTGTTTTTGTTTTGTACACTCTAAATGCATTTTATTTCTTTTTATCTTTATTTTATTTAATCCATCTGATCGCACAGGCGCCTCACGCACACACAAACAACAAACTAAAATGCAGTCAACCAAACATAAAAGTTACATCACCAAACTAAAATGCAGTCAACCAAACATAAAAGTTACACTGTTTATTTTAAAAGGTCTGCTGTAAAATCAGGGTGCAGCACCCAAACATGCATTTTTGCGCATGTGAAGGATACATAATGAATAATAGAGCATGAACCAATTAAAAATCCATTTACATTTGTATGCTGTTTATTAGGTTATGCAAACACGTTACAAATATGGCAAAATAGAAACATTTGGATTCTTGTGGTATAAGTCCAATGCCGTTTCAGTTTTAATTGACATTTGTATGCCGTTTATGATGAATGCCACTATAGCCTAATTTGTGTTTTATTTTATAGTTTAATATATAATTTTATAACTACTTATTTTTTATTCTTGTTCTGATCTGAATATCATTAAATTTAAAATATTTGTTGTAGAGTGAGGGGAACTAAATAGCCTGTTTGTATTTACCAGCATTTTAATATACATATAAATTACATAAATTAAAGTAGCCTTATTGTTTGCAATTACAAGGTTAACGGGTGTTTTTGGAGTAAGATCAATTTCTCTTTCATTAGAGTACTTCCTCTTTTTGGCCAGGGTTCATTTCTCCGTGTCGTAAACTTTAGAGCAGTGCTTCCCAAACCTGTCCTGGAGGACCCCCTGCGCTGCACATTTTGTATGTCTCCCTAATCAGAGACACCCAATTTAGTTCTTGCAGTCTCTACTAACGAGCTGATGAGTGGAATCAGGTGTGTTAGATAAGGGAGACATACAGGACAGGTTTGGGAAGCACTGTAGAGGCTTCTAAAACAGTTTCTTCCTTCTTGCTTATTCTTTGGCTTCGTAGTCCAGTGTCAGTGAAGAGATGATCCTTGTTGCTGAAGGAGAATATTTTGATGAAATGGCACTCGGAGCCGACTTATATAGAGGTCAGCTCCACCCATTCTGGCGGGCTAGAGTGCCATTAGTTTGTGCAGCTATACAAACGTGAACAAATCAGGCTTCAGTAATGGTGTAGACAGGAGTCTCCCCATACACAAAGTGAGAGAACGATCGAAAGGGAACTGTATTGCCACAAATGACAGTGGATTTGGATTGTTGTAGAAAATGGAAAGTTCTGAATTCACAAGTTATTTTAAAAAATTATGTTTTCCATTGAATTGTAACTTAATAATTAAAAGATTCTAAATATTGTTGAATTATTGTTTGTTTCCAGATGTAGAAATGTTAGCTGTTATCAAAATGGTTTAGAGTTTGAACAGTTAAAACACATGTATTTACAATGAACTTGATTTAAAAACAAAACAAACAAACTGGTGCGTTTGTGATTGCATGGATAATTAGAGTTCATACATATAACCCTATACATAGCCAATGCTGTGCATATAGTACAGTGCAGCTAAATATCTGTCTACTTCCATGCATGTTGAGTGTCCCACTGGGTCTGCATCAGCAGTAAGTACAGAGTAGACCACTCCTTTCCCAGTCAATCAAAGGGATGTGCAAATCCTGTAAGCTAAGTAATCATTATTTTTCCTGCCACAAATGTATGCTTTTTCAACTACTAATTCATAAATATGTATCTCATCATTGTACTCTTCAGAGCTGCGCTGCAGACCCATGTGCCACATTTGATTAGCAGTGAGATTTCTCTCAATTGAAAGTGGGTGATTGTCCCAGCCATCTCTGATTAAATCAAGCTGGGCTTGCAAGCGGGGAATAAAAACATGATGGCAGCAGAAGCTACATTTGATATTGATACTGAGACAAGTAATGCATTATAAACTATAATGACTATTAGTTAAATACTGAATGCATTTACCTCAAGCTGATGAGGTTCCTCAGGCTTTCTTAAAGACCTATAGCACCTGGCCCTAATTACCACTTTCCCTAAAATAATGTTTGAGACTGAAGTGTCCAAACACACACACACACAAACACAGTTATTAATGGGATGTTTTTATTATTATTATTAAACCACTTTTTAAATTCAACCATAAAAACAATATCGATAATTAGGAAATTAGCTATCATGGCAGCTGTCTAACATAATACATACCATGATAATCAAAAATGAATTGCTCAGAAAAGAATTTATAACCCTTGTCCAATTTTGATCGCCTCACATCTAAATTTAATAATGAAAAGCAGTACGCAGATGGCGTACACTATTCTGTGTCAGCCACGCTGCGTCGATGCGTAGTTTGCTTTAAAAACCAAAGCATTAATACACGTAAAAATGTCCTTGTGGTGCGGCTGACACAGAAGAGTGTACGCATCTGCGTGCTGCTCAGAATTTCCAAAATGGTGCTACGCTGATTTGGAGAGAGACAGAGAGGAATTGTTGAATAAAGTTGTTATTTTGTTTTCTTTGTGTACAAAAAAGTATTCTCGTTGCTTCATAACATTACGGTTGAATCACTGATGGCAGATGGAGTATTCTGACGATGCTTTTCCTGGACCTTGACACTGTTATTTATTTGGCAGTCTATGGGACAGTCTCAAGCCTCCCGGTTTTCATCCAAAATATCTTACATTGTGTTCTGAAGATGAACGAAGCTTTTACAGGTTGGGAATGACATGGGGGTAAGTGATTAATGACTAAATTTTCATTTTGCGGTGGAGTAACCCTTTAAACCAGGAGGAGAAAGAAGTTCAACAAAGTTGTTCCTGTGAGTATATCACAGTTATGGCCAGAAAGGAGGTCCTGGAGAAACGTTCCTTTCCCAGTTAATGACCGAGAGTTGAGTAGGGCAAAATTACCACAGTGCAGCACCCTCTCGTTAAGCACAGAGTCTACTCTGGTCTTTTCATGTGTTCTTAAGCCCTATTTGGACAGTACTTGGTGCTCATGAGGACATCTGTAAAAAATAAATCTCCATAGCTCCTCAGTAATTAAACACATGCTTTCGAATGAAGATAAATTTGTGGTGGACGTCTTGAGTTTGTACATGATCATTGATGTGCTCAGTCAGATTTAATGTACGATATGCCACTTTTCTGATACAAATTACCACGTTCAACATGGTGACAACAAAGCGACACTGGACACGCAAATAAACACTAACTTTAATATCAGTGTAGGGAGATCCAAAATTTCAAAAACACTTTGACAAAACTATTCATGATCATAAAGTGTGGGAGGCGTTGTGGTGAGAAGCTTGTCAGCTATATAGCTCCCTGTCAAAACGGGCCAAACAGGGTTTATTTGAGAAAAATATTCCATACATGACTAGAAGCTACATAGGACACACAACAGTACACACAAGTTAGCCAGGCCAGACAGTGTTACACAGGGCAGAGCACCCCAAGAAGGTGTAAACCGGCACGAAGGTGGGAACCCCCTCATCTGCAGTGCCCAGAATGAACACAGAGTTAGATCTGGACTGAGGGCTCGGCAAGGGCTGTGAAGAGTGGCTGCATAGCACCACATTAGCCAAACCCGAAACAAATGATAATCAATACCAAGCATGACGAATCAATGGGAAAGTGGAGACTCGCTCACTGATACTGTCAAGCAGTACAAGCAAACCAAATTAAAATCCAAACGAGGACAGTTCAAAAACTTTGATTATAGATCCAGTCTGGAGATCGATAAGTGAAGATGGAAATGTTCACAAAAAAATAAAAAAGTAGATGAACCAAGTGACTTCACAACAAAAATAGACGAAGAGAAGCGGCTGCCAATTTGGCAAACGGACACATCAAGTAAACTGATTGGACTAAAATGAATGTTAATGTTAACTCCAGGACACTGTCATTGGGGAGTTAAAGTTCCAAATTCTCAAACTAGTGTATGAAGCAAAATGTCTGGAGGCAGGACACACTGAACACTGAAGAGAGTGACGGGGCAGCGTTCAAGTCTGTGAGGGGAGCTCATTTCCCTTGCATTCTTGAGTTCTTCAAATTGTTTTTTATATTAAAGTTAGTATACGGCAATAAGATATTGTTAACATTTCTGGTTATATGTGTTTTATATTATTAAAAATCTATCAAATTCTACCATATCGTATTGAAAACGTGTAGGGCAGAGGTCCCCAACTACCGGGTCGCAACCCAGTACCGGACTGTTGGAAGAGTTGCTACCGGGTCACAAGAACATTCTGGGAAAATGTGAATAGATATGACACTCTGTTATTTAGCCCGGTTAGTGATTGCTCTAATTATACTGTATTTTCGTTTGTTGTATGCGATTGCTATAGAGTAGCAATTTGACGGTTTCATGTAAATTAAATGTTCAATTAGTAAATGAATGTCATATATTATGAGTTAAACGGATCGCAGTTCATCCGTGATATGTAGAGACCAGACCCCGTAGTTTGACATGCATGTGATTCACAGATTAATTTTCCAATTTAAAATGTTCAGGCGATTTTAAACCACAAGTAGAAGAAGTGAAAGAGAACTTGATTCGTTACTTGCACTGTTTTCATCGTGCGCAGCAGCCACATACTCCCGAAGCGCGCACACACACACACACACACACACACAGACAGAGGTTGACTCAAAAACCACAATATGATCTGTTGAACCAGATATACGTGTGTATGTGGAAAAAATTTACTCTTCAAATGTACTCTCCAATTACTGTACTTAAAGCGCTCTATTTTCGCACACTAATTTTGTACTTAATATACAAAATAATAATACTTAAGGTAATTTTAAGAGCATCCAAGTGTACTCAACTGTGCTATTTTGAGACACCATGAATATGAACTAAATTGCTCAAAACAACACAGATTTGACCAAATGCATTAAGGCTACACTTCAACCAGAACAGTGTGTAATGTAGGCTGCGCACAAATTAATGTTAGTTAAAGACCAAGGCTAGTAAACGTCTCCTATAAACTGCATGCTAAATTAGACTGGCACTTAGCCATTTGTGTGATGTGGCTTTTGTGTTCATGGTTTTTAATTGGTTTATTTCGTTAGCAAACATGTTTAACTTTAATTGTAGGTGATTTCCGAAACACAGAGAAATCTTGCGTTAATCTCCTTCCAATAAGATGAGGATCACTCTTCATAAGTACGGGTCGCTGCTTCAGATGTATAGCACCGGACTTTTAATGGGAGACTCTGATGAAACTTAAATAAGTCCACTTCATTCTGGAACTCGTTAGCTGTATGTATCCGGGCATAAGTCACACCTTTTGATAAAACAGGCAAGCCAGCACAGCAAAGAGAGTGCCATGAGCTATAAACCTTCTGAGAAAGGCCTGTGACCAGAATTCTGTTGTGTACATTCACCCCATAATGCTCTCTCAGCATGCGATTAGTGACTCAAACCACAAACACAACATTTAGCCATTATTTTTGAAAATGTGATTGTTTTGCTACACAGTACAGAAATACAGTCTTTCACAGGCGCCCTTATATGAAAATTAACCATGGTTTTACTACAGTGACCAAATATTGTTTTTTGAAGTAAAACCATAATAACTACAATAAAAATTAAGCATTATTTTGTAAAGAAAGCGTCCCCCCAAAAAATTTAAATAAAAAACAGTAAAATTAAAAGAATGGCTTTTATTGTAACTGTACAGTCAAATTAGTTAATACATGTATTAAGTTAATGTATTAAAAACTTTAGCAATTACCTGTATCTACAGTTATGTTATTACTATTACTTTTCCATTAAATCATTATTTTTGTAATAATCATAACAAAATGCTTGTGTAAGTAGTTTCCAGGTAAAGGCGTTGATCGGCTCGATCTCTCATGACTTGGGTGCTCTTTTTGGCTTTTCAGCACCTGACTGGACACCGTGTATTTACATATAAACCTGATGTTATTTATGTGTTTTCTGCGTGTAAATATGTACAAGACCTTTATTTTGGCGTGGTGGTGTGGACGTCACAAGGCGGCGCTGCGCTGCTCGTCTGTGATTCGGCAGAGGAAAGGTTTGTGTGTTTTTTAAAGTCTTTAAAAACGATAAAACGGTCAAAGGCATTGTTTGTTATAGTTAGTCATTGAACGTAACGTCGCAATGTTTCACCTAACAATTATGAATGTTATTTTTTGTGAGTGAAGTAATATCTGCACGATTATCAAACATGCTGCGTCTCGTTTCGCTCCCTTATCGTGTATCAGTTCACCAGTAAGCACGAATTCAATCACTGGACAGTAGTGATGAGAGAAATTGATCTTTCGGAAACTCCGAGTCAGATTGAATCAAAATGCTTTGCGAATGATTCACTGTTTCGGATCAGCGCGCGCTGAGGGGACCTGCTACCCAAACGGCGGTGTGCTTGCATGTGATAATGCTCTACTAATCAGCTATAAACGTTTCATTAAAAGTGCAATCTATTACATGTAATCTACAGTTGATTAAATACCAAATATACGATTTAAATATGACACAGCAGTGCACTGATACTGAACTAGGGAGCTGACTGAGATGCACACAAAGACTTAGTTTGGGTTTATTTTCTTTCTGTTTATTTTCTCTCATCTTAAACTTTACAGCGTGTCCAAACACACAGAAACTCCCTGCTGAAGCACGTGACACACTTTTATAAAGATGGCGTTTATCAAAGTGGAGAGTGAAGAGCTGAAGATTGAAGAAGTATTAAGAGTCAAACAAGAAGAAACTGAGGAACAAAACAGGTTGGTTTTCTTTCTCAAAGCTGCACTCACTCATACGATCCTAATTAAAACTTACAGCTCTACTGAAATGAATGATATTTTTTGAAGAATGTCTTATGAGTGTCCTAATTTAAGCGGTTTTATTTGACATGGAGAGCCCTCGTGTGGACAGACATGTTGAGATAATCAGTGCCGCTGAGATCCTACTTTTGTTTGCTATTATGGCATCATGGCGCCAATTTGGAAAAATAATCTCTAAAGTAGCCTAAACAAAAAAAATTGTGTTTAACATTGAACAACATCTGCTTTATTTAAAAACAATGTAAACCATTTATTTATAACAGTTTGTGCAACAGTATCCAACAACAACAAAAATTTCTTAATGCATAAAAGGTTGAGTAATACATTTTATTATTGACAGCAATAAAACTATATGTAAAGTAGTCATTATTACAGTAATACACTCAAAACAATCGAGACAAAATGGGAGAGAAAATCAGTGTGAAAAAACTAATTCATACGGCAAAGTCATCAGATTAATTCAGTTTACGTTTTTTTCACAACTCTTTTCACAACATGCATTTTCTGTAAACCTACAAAGAAATGATACATGTCTGAATCAGAATTAAGAGTGATCTGTTATCGGAGTTGACTTGTCAAACTACTGTCCAGATGGCAGAAATTGTACAGTTCTGAATTGTACTGTTACACAAATCATGCAGTCAGCTATTGATGGTATTTTGCATAGAAACGATGAACACTATTAAAACATTATTACATTATAAGGGAGATTTGGTAGTTTTGTATATTGATTCAGGATGGGTGTGTCATCTGAAGTCCTCACTTGAGCTCTTCTCCGCTCATCTCAGATCTTTGAAAGAGGCTGGATCCAGTCTGAGGCTGGCATCATCTCTAGCTGCCCATCCAGGGCTGAAACAGAAAAGCAAATGGAGGAGTAATTAGCATAGCTGCTGTTAAGTAACATTTCAAGCTAAAGAATAATAAAGTGCATTTGATCAAGTTATAGCTGAGATACAAGGTTATGAGATTCATTGTATGAATGCTTGGCTAAAGAGGTGTTTTTAATCTAGATTTAAACAGAGAGAGCGTGTCTGAACCTCAACATTATCAGGAAGGCTATTCCAGAGTTTGGGAGCCAGATTTTGCAAAAAAGCTCTACTCCTCCCTCTTTTAGTGGACTTTGCTTTCATAGTAGAGACTACCAAAAAGTCCAAAAGGTTTGCTTCCCGAGCGTGATAATTGTAGAAGGGTAGAAGACTCAGTTAGGTACCCAGGAGTTAAACCATTTTAGGGCCTTAAAGTACACAGGCTGACAACTTCAGAAAAAGGGAAAAGAAGGGACAATCGTGGTTATTTTTAGGACAATAACGGACATATACATCATGTTGGGCGAAAACTTTGTATCTCCATATTTTTTTTTTAATAAATCAGTGCTATCTGTCACCTTAAACATCTCTCTCTGTAGGGTTTTATAAATATTTAACAATGAAAGCATTAGAAGGTTATTCCATCCCAAAAATTAGTCATTATCACTACCCTCCATGTCGCTCCAAACCCGTAAAAGCTTTGTTCGCTTCAGAACACAATTTAAGATATTTTGATGAAAACCGGAGGCTTGTGGACTGTCCCATAGACTGCCAAGTAAAATACACCGTCAAAGTCCAGAAAAAGTATGAGCATTATCATCAGTGAATATTCCATCTGGCCATCAGTGATTCAAACTTATAACGCTATGAAGTGATCGAGAATACTTTTTGTAACGAAGAAAACAAAATAATGACTTTATTCAACAAGTCATCTCCTATCTCTCTCCTCATCACTGTAGCTGCACCCCTGCTTGGAAAAACACCTGCTGAACGCAGAAACTGCATATGCTCTTCTCTGTCAGCTGACTTTGAATAAAGTCGTTCTTTTGTTTTCTTCGCATAAAAAAGTATTCTCTGCCGCTAGGTGACTGCTTATAGACTCACTTGCCATCCAAAATAATCTTAATGACAAATTTTCATTTTGGGGTGGAGTATCCCTTTAAAAGACCTTGTGACTAAACTATAACCTGCTGATTCTCAAGCTGTTGGTAAACCTTGTAACTCCACCCAGCCATCTTGAATTGAAGTGCCACTTGTTGAGCAATTTTGAAGGTAAGCAGCGATCTTTCTTTGAGGTATACCAGTTTGTATTTGGGAAGCCAAATTAGCCCAAAAATGTAGCTCTGATGATAACATTGTACTATAGATGGAATAGTTTTGCTGAGAAGATTCAGTGTAGGAGTGCAGTGACAAGAAATTATCAGTCTAATGTTTATAGTCTATGGTTTGTTTTATTGCTACTTCTATTGTCTTCAGCAGAAGTAACACATTTTGTAATATCAGTGTTGCATTGTACAAATGACAGGATTCTTGTTAAGCTTGATTAACAATTTCCTACCCTCAACATGACTTATTTAAGCAAGCTAAGGCTAGTGACATTGCTGTTTTTTATACATCAACAATGTCTAACCTGGAAGAAATGTGTGTGATGGGCAATGTCACATGAGGAGGCAAGAAAGCTAGTTATAGATACAGATAGTGACAGCACAGATGGAGAGAGCAAGAACAAAACGACACTAGAGAGTGTAGTGAGAGAGGCATTTAAAATGGAAGCAGGTACAGTGAACTATGTGTGTGCGGTGCTATTATTTTTTCAATTTCTCAACTTTATTGGTATGTATGTTGATGTTTAAAAACGATCTTCAAAGTTAATAAAGCGCAAGTCCGTTTAAAAGGAATTTTTATTTAACAGAAATTTCTTTTCAAAACTAAACAAATGACTCAGTTGGCCTACTACGCATCTTTTTTGGGATTTGGTGATTGTCACAAAGATTGACAATGACTAGACCTGGATGAGCCTGCACAGATGAGTATGAGTGTTATACTATGTCAGCGACACACTTACTTTCCAAGAGAGAAGCTTAGAGTGGTTACAATCATCCGGGTTTAAATCAGTGCTCAAATTGATTTGATTTTGACATATGCAATATTTACGGCGGAATCTCACAGCAGGCGCTAGGATAAGGAGTGTGACATTTCCTGACCAGGCAACTGAGTGCTGCCAATCCCATCACACACTGTCCCAGCTGACGCATCACGGCACCACTGGCCCAGCTGCCCAAATCACAGCACACACTGGCCCAGCTGACAATCACAGCACCACTGGCCCAGCGGACCATCACACAAACACTGACCCAGCTGACCAATCACAACACCACTGAGCCCAGCTGACCAATCACAGCACACACTGGCCCAGATGACCAATCACAGAGCACACACACTGGCCCAGCTAACCAATCACAACACACACTGGCCCAGCTAACCAATCACAGCACACACTGGCCCAGCTTAACCAATCAAACTACACACTGGCCTCGCTAACCAATCACAGCATTGCATTTCAGAAGGTGGGCCTCTTCATTTTATACAGGAACTATTCGCCGCTCATGCCAGACTGGGGAGAGAGGTTGCACAATGTTAAGTATGTAAAAATAATGTGTTTTTCAAAACAACCAATATGAGAGCCTGTTCTAGCACACCCCAAACAAAATCAAGACCTTGTAAAGAGCATAATAGTGGACCCCTTTAATGAATCATGAAATACATAGGAATTGGTTATTGGTGATGTTCGCACATTTCACAGCAGTAGTTACCATATATACATATACACTAATGTTTTTTGTTGTTGAATTTTTTTAAAGATTCCTGTGATGGCACTGGAGGATGATACAGCTGGAGGAAGAAAGAGAAAGGATAGAAAGCTGTCGGGAAGGCGTCCTAATAAAGGAAAGAATGATGGGACAACTCACGTTGGGATGAGAAGGAGCGAGAAAGTTAACATGGAGCCCCGGGTGCTGGGACCAAGATGTCAGTCAGCTGCCTGTATACAAGTCCCTCCAAGCATCAATGTAGTACAGTTGGAGAAGCCGAATAGGGAGAATATTTTTAAATGTTTTTGGGAGAACATGGACTGGGAAGAGAAAAAAAAATATGTATGTGCGTATTTGGTAGATGTCGATCTCCCCATAAAGAGGAGAAGGGGGAGTGATATTCAAGAAGGTTATCTACTCTTGTTTACTTTTTAAAATGTTGGATGGACAGAGAAGGAGTGGTATGCAAGAGTTTGTTTTTGGCAACGCGCTTGGAATAGGGGATTGGTGTGCTGTTAACTGCGTGTAAGACACAGGAAATTCAAAGCAGAATTCAGCATCATGCCAGAGACGTGAGTTCATGATGAGTTTTCTACAGGATCTCCCTTAAGGTGACTTCCTTGCTACTGTAAGTCATCAGCATCAAAACAGTACCTGGAGCCTGGCTTTCAGTCCATGACTGAGCTGTATAAAGTCTACCATCGCAATAGTTGTCGAGGACAAGATGCTGAGACCTTTGTCAAGGCAGGTTTTCTCTGAAGAATTTAAGCGGGCAGAACTTGGGTCTTTACCAACCAAAGGACCAGTCTAATACCTGCTGTTCCTTCAAGTCTGGTAACTTGTCTGATAATGGGTGGCAGGTCCACTTTATTAAAAAAGAAGAGCCCTGTCTGCGGTAAAAGTGCAGGACAAAAATGATGTGGTAAAACCAAGACTGAAATTAAAAGCTTAATGGTGAAAAAAGGATTCTGCTTGGTCTTAAAGGCCATGTTCCCAAATCAAACAATGATTTGTCCAAAAAGAAAAGATTAAATCTCTGTTTAGATTTTACACTACTTGTGTGGTCTAGTTGGTCATAATGGAATGCTTCTAGCATGGACGCCGATTTTGTATGTGCCACAGAATGGTTGGAAACCCCACACAACCCTAATAACCCTAAAAAATTAAGGTGATATGATCGTATATTCTCAACCTGATGAGAAAATCTAGAAGCTGAATTTTGGACTAATTGTAGCTTGTGTATTGAAGATGCAAGACAATCACCTAGCAGCACAAAACAATAGTCCAGTCTACAGGTCATGAACACATGAACTAGCTTTTTCTGCATCAGAAACAAATAACATATTCTGCATGCTGCACAATTCTTTCTGGCAGGTGGAAGAAGCCTGTTTTTGTAACTTGTGACAAAGTCAAGTTCTTGAGTGTCGAGAAAGAAGTAACAGTACAACCTTCTAGTTGCAAATTGTATTCTGAAAGCTTTTTGTGTTCAGGTTTTTTGGCCCAATAAGTATTATCTCCTTATTTTTAAATCTGAATTTAATGTAAGAAAATGATTGGTTATTCAATTTTTTCTATATCTGTAATCTGTAAATCTATATCTGTAACACACTTTTTAATTTAGATCATTTAGAAATTTAATTTGGTCTCAATGAAAAATATAATTGAGTATTATAAGCATTACAATGTAAACAAAAAAGAAACAAACATAAAACTAGCAATATCAAAGTGTTCCAATTGTTGTTGGTTATAGAATACTATCCGAATATTTTCCATATTTGTACAATTTTATTATATGTAATTGGTGTGGGGGTGTATTTTTATATTATGTGTGGATTGCTCCTGATAGAATGTCTTTAAAATTAACTCTTGTGAGTATATAAACTGTGTTAATGGCTTATTTGGCAATTTTTCCTAATACTCCAACAACAGATTTTTTAAACCATTACACTAAGCTTGCGGTATGGCCGAAAGTGCAATCAAGTTAAAAAGGCTGTAATTATATAAATAAAAAGTTTAATCGGCTAAGCTTGTTTCAGAGTGAAGTGTACATACTGTGTTCATGTGTACACAGAAGTTGTTTCTTGTGTAAATGATCCAGTGTTTCCGGTACTTCTTTATATAGTGGTTTGTTGGCAGTAAATACTGCTGCTTTTATGAACTCCATCTCTAAATGTGCGCTTGAGTAATGCAACTTCTACCCCAGGGGCTGCAAATCTCTGAGTATAAGCTTACATCGATAACAATATATGCTAAAAATGGAAAAGTTTTCCCTTTGCATTTTTAAAAGTTTCCATGCAGACAACAATACTGTCAAATGATCCCCGCTCATTAACGGATTCGGGAAAAACACTATAAATGCTGTATTATTTTTGCTAGGCCATTAGTTTGTAAGGAAACACTACACGTACGGGCCATATCAGCATTTTCACAAATTCAATGCTTGTAGTTTACATAGAGACAATAACTTGAAACTAAATTTTGCTGCCTGATCTCGTCCAAATTTGTATTGAGAATCATGTATATTTCTGTTGTCAAACAAAGAGAAGCTTTAAGGTCTCTCTTGAGTCTTGACCAAAAAAAAAGTTTTTTTTTTTTTTTTTTGTTGTGTAATGTTTGAAGCAAAGAAATAAGACATTAGAATTGTAATTCTTACATTCAGATATGATCATATTAAAGTAGATATGCTGAAATATATCATCTAAAAGCTTCCTACCACTGGATTTTAGCAACCATAGCTTATTTATCTAAATATACATGAGCATTCGCAACTATCATGGGCCCGATAGTACTGCGGGGGGCAATGTACGTCTAATTCAATATCTACCTGATAAGATAATCAAAAGTAGAGTTATTTCGTTGGGCACTTTATCTAATTTGAATCATGCTATCTGTACTAGGTCAGCGTTTCAGAGGGACCGTTATGGTGACAGATCGTCGCCATTTGCATTGGGGGGCAAACAGCATAAAAGTACGAAGATACAGGCCTAAACATTCAGGAGTTGTTACAGTGAGCTGCAGTATTTCGCATCTCTGATAGAACGTAGCTCGGGCTTAGAGCATTCGTCTGAAATCTCACACTTATCTACATCCATCATGAATAGTAGGATCAAGAGTAGAGGGCTAGTCATATCTCAAATGTATTTTCCAGCAACTGGCATACTTACGATGAGCGCAGCGTGTAATTAGTTTTTATAGATAAAATGCAGTCAATAATCTACGTATAGGAGCTATTACGCAAATACTGCAAGCTTAGTTATGGGAGTCTGTAGTTAGCTTAACAATAGACATTATAACTATGCCTACCTTCCGAGTAGAGATGCAGTATCTCCTAGTTTTATGAACGACTTGATTTCTCCTCGGAGACGGACCTTCACTGTTCAGTCGACGTCAAGATGCCTGATTGATATTTGCTCACACATGTTAGTCGTCGGCTCAGTATCATTAAACACTATTGATGGGGCGTATGATGACAGGCTGGTGACAAAGGGCAGCGGCTGTGAAGGACGCGGTTGTGCTACAGAAGGCAACGGGGATCCTAGGTGTATTCATCACAAAACTAGCTGGTCAAGTGTACCTTTATCTAACATAGTGAAGATTATTAAGGACCTTGATAGCCGTGCTCTTTGTAACTAGCTAAGCCACACCAATCCTATGAGTTCACTTACTAGTGATGATCGGCATCAGGGGCCGTGCCCCTTCCAGCGATTCCGTCGATCTATCAGATCTAGCTATTGTAGATGTTATGCCGGATCCAGATCTAATCTGTCTATCATATGCATGGCGTAGTGTCGATGCAAACATTTGTATAGTACGATCTTTAAATTGTCAAGTGGACTATCTGTGCGCCTGGTACACTGCATGGGTCATCAGGTACACGCTCGATTCATACAGTTGCTCAGGAGGCTGATCAGGCAGTCATAACAAAGCGTTACCAGAACACTTGATACTGGATGTCACTCCACCCACCTTGCTGAGTCTGTGTGTAGAGTTTTTTCAATGCGTAAAGGAAATCTTGACAGCATGCAGCTAATATATTACATAGCTACATGATTGGAGAAGGCCTTACGGGGTTCGTCTACCGAGTTGAGGCTATTTCAACTCAAAATAAAAGCCAAATAAATCAGACACATAAAGCACACATCCTATAGTAAGATCACCAGAGCGAAGCTTGACCATATTGCATATAACCTGGAATACAAGTGTGTTGCCTCAGAGCAAGGTTGCTGTCAACTGGTACCCTTTACGTTCACCAGAGAGATAGTCCTTATAAGCGTAGCGTAGATGTGGTGCATTAGCAGGTTGTCCTTCACTAAGACACTGGTGATTATCCATGTTACAAATCCGTCAGTGAATGAAGTGCTTTCAATCTGCCATCCGTGTCTCCAAACTTTTAACCGCGTAAAGAACACTTATCATTGGCTGTAGACTTAATACGGCAGCGACGTGCTAGTGTTTACAGCGCAACAGTGGTCGCTTAGAAGCTTTTAACGGCGCATCAGAGTAGAAGCACACATTAGCTATAATGGGCGGCTGTATGGAATTACCATATGCCCTCAATGGGTGAGTCACACTGGCGAGCGAGAGCCACGCCATTTGCAGGCACATAACAACTCACAGTCAGATGAAACAGATTACTTTACCTGCAAAGAAGTACTAGGGAAATACTGTTGTATCGACAGGAATCTTAATCAACACATGAAGATCAATACTGGAGAAAAGCCTTACACATGCCTTCATGTGGAAATAATTTTACACAAAACAGACCTTTAAACGTCACACTTAGAATCACACCGGGTAAGCCTTACACCTGCAAACTGAGTGGAAAGAGCTTCACTCAACGGACACCTTAAATTCCACATGCAACTCCCACTGAAGGAAAGCTCTTCAACCTCGCCAACAGTGTGGAAAAAAGTTTTTTTGAACCAAAAAAGCAACCTTAATTCCCACATGAAAAATTCACACGTGTAGAAAATCCTTACTTGTGCCCTCAATGTGGAAGAAAGTTTTATGCATAAACAAACTCTGAAAGTCCACATGAGAATTCACACCGAGGAAAGCCTTTCACATGCCTTCAGCTTGAGAAAGAGTTTCACATATCGAGAGATCTGAACGTAATTTTGCAAAAAGCTCATTCTGGAAAGAAATCAGCCCGGAGTTCTGAATGTGGTAACAAGATTTTAGAAAAAAGGCTACCATTTTTTAAAAATCACATTTCAGATTCACTCTGGTGTAAGATTATTTAAAATTGTGATCAGTGCAATAAAAAATTTATTTTTCCATCACATTTTACAGATACACCTGAAAAGTCATGAAGATGTGAGACCCTATTCTTGTTCTTATATGTGGAAAGAGTTTCAAAATGGCTCAGCAATTTAAAAATGCAGCACCAGAAAATACGGTATCCTGTTTAAAATTAACTTGAGTTAATGACAGCTTATGGTTCTGGTTGTATTTGGCTAGAAGCACACAGTTCCAACAAACTATTAGCACAACCACCGATGGTTTGACCAAACTCCAGAGTTGAGTTAATGACTTGGTTCTGTTGCATTTGGTGCATTTAGTTTCAGAGCAGTTACTGCTACATGCAGTTTTCAGTAAGTTTCTTAAAGTCCATGTAAACAATATTAAATTTGTGTTCTCAGTTTATCACACCACAGAAAAATGTATTAACCACCCAGCCAAATTTGAATGATAAAAAAACCGCAAAAAAAATAGAATAAGGTATCAAAAGCTTGAATAAATAAGCAGTATTCTCTGCTCTCAAATGCTGGGGGCGTGTCGCTGTCTGTGCTGAAACCGGCACACCCACTCACGGAAAAGCTGCCGTCTCTCTCAACTGTCATCATATACAACTACAACCTGAATAGATGCTCGTTCTAGCAGCTTAATTTAAATAAAGAGACTGTTGTTTTGTAAATCAAAGCAACCAGGTATTATGCATTTACGTGGTGAAGGCATAGCTAGCTAGCAAACTGTAGGCAGTAATAACTAACGGCAATGACACAGTCGACTAAGAGCCCGGCCCTCCAATCTGCTCACACTGTGGTGATTTTTGGCCACGATTTTGTTTGTCCTGAAACAAACTTTGAAAATCCTAAAAGATTCATATAAATCCTGGCGCAAAATCTGTAGTCTTTTGATCGCTGATTTCCGATTATGTTCAAACATCCCAAACCGACAGATAGCCGACAATGGTCGCTAAGTGATCACTCCAACCAACTTCTGGCAGTGTCAAAACAGATTTGTTGCATTGAAGTCCTGCAGTGTGACTTTTTCAACCACGCGCATACAAATTGTCAAAACTGGCTTCAGTTTTCAAAAGACAAGCTATCCGGACAGTCTGGCCAGAGATTTCTTCTAAGCGTAGATAAACTCATGGCACTTTCCTTGCCCTCCGGCCAACGGAATTAATAGGATACGCTGCTATTTCACTATGATAAACAGCAGTTGTGCCGTAGTTTTCCATGTAGGTTTGTAGCTGAGCTGCTTACACTATTCTTCTTAAATACACCAGTTATTGCAACTACCATTCATATCTGCGTTTTAATGATAGCCAACATTACACCAGCCCCAAAAAAGGCCCCTTTCCTTTCGAAAGCATTAGAAAGAAACCCGTCTGATTCTATAGCTCTTTCATGGTGCTTTGAATGTATCATATTAATGATCGGTGCTGCAGTCTGTGCTTCAAGTCCAACCAACAACTTCAAGTCCAAACACAAACGACCTTTATAATGCTAGTGTTAAGGGCATTCTCAGCGGGTTCTAGTCCATCATCAAGACGTGATTTTGTGTCCACCCTAAAATCATCCTGAACACAAAAAAATGGTGAAAAACTATTTAACACTCTAAGTGACCCCAACGACCTCATTACATATTTGATGTCAAAGACTGATCGGTCTGGCAAGAAAGGCCAAGTTTCAATTACTACATAGTTCAGTACTACATAGTTCATTGGCTTTGTAAAAGTTTCAGCAGTGTATTTCTAATATTTATAATGTTTTAGAAACAATTTATGAATTGTCTTCTTACACAGACTTTAACAGTAGTATTTTTGCTCATCAACATCATTGTAATTAGAAATCTTGAAGGAAAAGATCACACACACAAGGTCACATTGAAATATATTATTCGTAAAAGTCAAATTTAAAGTGTAAAACATTTCCATGAAAAAATCATATAGAAATAGATTATAAATAAGTAATATCTATTATCATTAATCAGATAAGCAGGTTTGTAGTGTTATATGCTATGTATTGATCAGTCAGTCACGCTTTTTAATTGATAGAAATTTAGTTAATAAAAACCTGTTCAATGAGTTTATTTTCTGGCGAACATTAACATGTGTTAATAACCTCATAAAGAATCAGCAACTCACTTAAAAGCAATTCCAAAGCCCTTTATGGAATAACACCTTAATTATTTTGAGGCATTGCCATTTGTCTTTTGGTTGATATTGTTTGCTGAACTGCTATTGCACACAGTAAAGGTGTTCACTGGTTAACTGCACTGATTTTTGTCCCCACCCACCCTGTGTTTATGCATTTGAAGACTCGAAGCTAATGTTTCTTTGTCTGATTTGATTTAGACCAAAATGTTGAAATGGATTTTACTATTAACTACAGGCTGAGAGCATTTTGGATAAATGAAAGCTATGTTCTTCATTATAAAGGCTTTCTTGAATGTCATTTCTACTTATAACTATTATTATCTACGGTTTTTAATTGCAACACACCATGTTATGAGCAGTGCATGGATGGAAGATCCTTCCAGGACTTGCTGGCCATGAAAATGCTTTAATTTTGGAATTCACTTATTTTATTTTGTGTTGCCAATCAGCCGGTGCCATGATAGGGTCGGTTCTACTTTAGTTTCTTTGGTGCAGTGGGCTTACATGGTAACTAGGGGGGAGGGAACATGATAATATGTCATGGTCACGAGATATTAATTTGTGGGAACATCATATTTACTCATGGGAATGTCATATGTCGTGGCCACAAGATCATTTTGTTGATGTAACAACATGTCGTGGCATCGAGATGCAATGTTGAGAAAACGACATCCATTTCTCTGTGGCCACGAAGTTTTAAATGTGTAAACAAACTTGCGTGACCATAGCATCCCGGGATTATCAGAGATGGATTCATTAATATTTTATTTTGAATTAAGAAATGTTATATTATTTATCATAGAAATTATTATGTTATTAAATAATTATATTAACCATAGACCTTGGCTACCAGACTTTATTACATGCAATAGTCAGCATTCAAGTGAAGTTCATCAATATCAATGAAGTATCATGAATAAATGTTACATAAAGTGCATAAATATAAAAATAGGCCTACAAGAAAAAAAATTATCCATCCTACAGTCTTATAAGTCCATTAACTGATAGTCTTTTTTTCCCGTCATATTTGTATTATTTTTTTACCTTCATTTTGATGTCTTAATTTTTAAACCTTCTGAATAATTTTGTAAATACTAGCCCCCTGTAATTGCTCGACATGATTTAGCTGATTGGTAATTGTTGGAATGCAGCTTTCAACTTTAAGTATATACAGTGTAGGTGGCCACCTCAAAATGAGCTGTTTTGTCACGGCCTCTGTGTCCGCAAAGTGCATTTGAGGCATTTGACTGCTGTTATAAATGCTTTAACCTGTACCGCAGAACTTCACCCCCACCCCCATTAATGGGACTCACAGCTGAAGAGTAGGTGAATTACTTTAATTAAAATTGCAACAGTCCTACATCGCCGTGTGTGTTAGCACACATAATTTTGGCCCGTTCTGGCAAAGAAGACCCTTTCGGGGCTTTACTTTTCATCATCCAGAGATGATATTATGCTAAAAAGGTTGAAAGTTATGAGACACTGAAGTGCCTTGAAAAAAATGTTACCCACACTGAATTGTTTGTTTTTTATCTATTTGATATAAGGATACAAGAAAAACCAGTTACTTTTCTAGCAATGCTAGAAAAGTAATGAGTTAAAGTCAATGTCTCATGAGTTTCTATTTAAAATTTGAAGAAGATATCATGAAAAATGAAATTCTTGCAAACATTTTTCCTGATACTATGTCTAGTCCCCCCCCACCCCCCAAATATAAAAAGTATATTTACCAACTGTATTGAAGAGTTCTAGTGTAAACTATTTTAGTCATTAAACATACAGCTGCATAGTTTTCAATTATCTAAAACAATAGACAGAATCTTAGACATCATATAATTGATTAATTTGTAGCACTAGAAAAAGGACAAGAATAATTTGAGTAATAAAAAATAAGAAAAATAAAAAAGATTGTTAACCATGTATGCCAATTACAGTACATCCTGGCAGATGCTTGAAATACAGCATTTTACACTGATTTCTGCTCATATAGTGCAATTATCACGTGTTGATGTGCTGATGGGCAGTTATAGAGATGGTAATCATACAGATCGCGCCATAAAGTCAATAATCACACTCTATTCATATAGACGGCGGTTCCACATTGATAGCTGTGATTGCACAGTAATAGCGAGCTGATTTCGCGCTCAAACAGATGTTAATGCAGCCACATTTCCCCTATAAAACACACTCACACATATAAAAATTTTTTGAAAAAAAAATAAATAAAAGAATAACCCGATAAGCTAAGTTCCGCCTCCATCAGATGACAGGTGTTCGTCAGAAGCGCTGGCGTCCGCATCATCGAGAACACTAGAATTCAAATATAAACTATATTCAGCTTATCTTTTTTCTTTTTTTTTTTTTTAAACATTTATTTATAAACTTTTCAAAGCATTAACAAAAGTTTGATACAGTTTCAGTTTTAGCTTTTCCCCCCTTTATAGCCCTTTCCGCCAAACTAATTAACCATACATTACATAAAGGTTAACACAATAATAATACTAATAATAACAATAGAAATAAATAAATAAATAAAATAAAAAAATAAATAAAAATATATACACAAATACATAGCCAATAATAAAGAGTTTCCTGACATGTTTGTGGTCCGTTACACAATTATAAAACAAAACAAAACAAACCAATTGGTGAGAATATTTAACATTGATCAGTAAGTGGGAGAGTCTTCATCTTCTCAAAATATGTAATCATGGGTTGCCATGTCTTATAAAAATTTGGACAGATCCTTTCATTAAATATTTAATTTTCTCTAATTTTAAGTATGATACTAGATCCACACTTAACCACATTGAGGCTTTGGCGAGAGCTTGTTGACTTCCACTCAATAATATTCTTCTTCTAAGCTAATGGGTGACAAAAGCAGTAACATTTTTTACTTTATTTGTCGAAGTAGCCTCCATGTTCTGGTACTCCAAAAATAGCAACTTCAACACTGGGGTTTATAATATTCAAACTAAAGGCCTCATTTAATGTTTTGAATATGCATGTCCAATAGTCACTCAACTTTTCACAAGCCCAAAACATATAAAAATGGTCTACCTTGTCACCTTTACATCGATCACACAAATTGTCAACATTTGGGTAAATTTTTGAAAGTCTACATTTTGTGTAGTAGGCACGATGGAGGACTTTAAGTTGTATAAGGCTGAGGCGTGCACAAGAGGTTGATCCATTTACTCT
>NC_056574.1:35006387-35006534 GCF_018340385.1 Cyprinus carpio
TCTAATGAAATTGCCGCGAAGTAACGTTAGCTAATAAAACGTTAACTTGCTAAGTTATCAGTAAATTGAAATTTAGTTTACCATCCCGAACCCATAATACAGAGTAAACGAGTGAACCAGCAATACGATGTTCATTGGAACACGTGC
>NC_056574.1:35007192-35009898 GCF_018340385.1 Cyprinus carpio
ATGACTGGAAATAAATATAAGAATCTGTAATATATTCATTTTTATACAATTTATCGCCTAAGCAGAGATAAGTGTAATGCATCCCATCTCTGAAGATCAGATTCTAATATTACTAATGAGTGGTAAACATTTTTGCCATAAACCTGTTGAGAAAAGTAATGAGTAATATGAACTCCTAAAATATTTAAAAAAAAAACCAAAATTCGAGAGATGTGAATTGGGAGGGATGCAGCGACTTTAGAAGCAAGAGGGCGAATCGGGAAACATTCACTTTAGAAAGGTTAATTTTGTATCCTGAAAAGCTGCCAAAAATGGATAGTTTCTGCACTATTTTGGGACGTTTTCACTGGATTTGAAAATACAACAAAAGGCTATCCGCATATAAAGAGACTCAGGTTCCATCCCATTCACTCAATGCCCTGTATAGACTACAAGTAGGATTTAGCATAATGGAAAGTGGTCGCATTGCTAATGCAAAAAGAAGAGGGCTTAAAGGGCAACCCTGTCTTGTGCCCCCTTAGTGCTGGGAAAAATTGTGAACATATTTTATTTGTTATAACAGACTTTAGGTTAGGAATACAGTAATTGGAGCAGGATATAAATTTTGGGCCAAAACCAAACTTTTCCAATACTGCGAATAGATAGCTCCACTCCACTCTATCAAATGCCTTCTCTGCATCCAGGGATACCACCACCTCTGGGACCTCCCTGAATGCAGGAGAATACAAAATACCAAGAAGCCTCCTTAAGTTGGTAAATGAGTGGCGACCCCTAATAAAGCCTGTCTGATCTGGGGATATTATTTCTGGTATAACAGTATCTATTCTAGAGGCCAACAATTTGGCAAGAATTTTAACATCAACATTTAGCAAAGATATTGGCCTGTAGGAATTGCACTCTAGTGGATCTTTTCCAGGCTTCAGAATGAGTGTAAGAAATGCCTCTGTGAGAGACTGTGGCAATTCTGTATTGTTTAAAGAATACTCAAACATTCTCAGGAGAAGCAGGGCTAAATTGGGAGCAAAAGCTTTATAAAATTCGACAGGATAACTGTCGGGGCCAGGGGTTTTGCCATTTTGCATTGCATTAATAGAATTTAAAATTTCTTGCAGCTCAATTGGTTGTTCTAATCTTTCTTTATGATCTGGATTAATAGTCTGGATATTCAGGTCATTCAAAAAGGCTGACATGCCTGATATATCCCCATGAAATTCTGAAGTATATACATTTGAATAAAATGTTTTAAAAGTTTCATTAATTTCTTTAGGATCCACTGTCAGTTGTTGTGATGTGTTGCGAATCTGTGGAATTAATCTGGAAGCTGATTGACACTTTATCTGATTATTAATAAACGGCCCGCTTTTTCCCCATGTTCATAAAAATTACCTTTAGACCAAAGCAGATTTTGTTGGGTTTTTTCAATTGATATCTGATCATATTGTGCTTTAATTTCCACTCTATATTCCGCTTATCTTTGACTTTTATTTTGTGGATTCTGTTTGTGACACTGTACACTACAAAACCATGCCGTTTTTTTACTACCAAGATGCAGTTTTCTAAGGGTGAGTTATTCCATAGCTTTCATTGTTATAGAGAGAAAGCGATGTAAAGATACAAGTATTGCCTCCGCCTTACACCAATCACAGCAGGGGAATTATACCACCAAAAGTTTTTGTAGATTGAGCCCAGTAGAGCCCTAAATTAGGAGAGCTAAGCCCTCTTCTGGGGGCCTTTGCCGTTCGAGAAGCTCTTACGAATTCTTAGGGTTCTTTCCCCCCCACAAGACTGATAGTATGGGTTTATTTATGAACGTTTTGGGAGAAAAATTGGAAGTGACTGAAATAAGTATAAGAATCTAGGTATATTCATTTTTATACACCACCTGCCTGCTAGAGACAAGTGCAATGCATCCCCATCTCTGAAGATCAGACTTAATATTACTGCTGAGTGGTAAACATTTTTTTTGCATATAAACCTGAGAAAGTACGGTAATATGAACCCCAAATATTTAAAACCAAATTGAGAGATGTGAAATGTGAGGGATGCAGCTTTAATTTGTAAAGCAAGAGGGTTAATCGGGAAACATTCACTTTTAGAAAGGTTAATGTATCCTGAAAAGCTGCTAAAATGGATAGTTTCTGCACTATTTTGGGATCGCCACTGGATTTGAAATGTATAACAAAAGGTCATCCGTGATATAAAGAGAGACCTTGTGTTCCATCCCCATTCACACTCAATGCCCTGTATAGATCATGAGGATTTAAGCATACGGAAAGTGGCTCATTGCTAATGCAAAAGAAGAGGGCTTAAAAGGGCAACCCTGTCTTGTGCCCCCCCTTAGTATTGGGAAAAATTGTGAACATATTTTATTTGTTATAACAGATACTTTAGGGTTAGAATACAGTACTGGACCCAGGATATAAATTTTGGGGCCAAAACCAAACTTTTTTCCAATACTGCGAATAGATAGCTCCACTCCACTCTATCAAATGCCTTCTCTGCATCCAGGGATACCACCACCTCTGGGACCTCCCTGAATGGTGAGAGAATACAAAATACCAAGAAGCCTTGCTGGTAAAATGAGTGGGCGACTCCCTAATAAAGCTGTCTGATCTGGGGATATTATTTGGTATAACAGTACTTTTCTAGAGGCCAATTTGGCAAGAATTTTAACATCAACATTTAGCAAAAGATATTGGCCTGTAG
>NC_056574.1:35009922-35023443 GCF_018340385.1 Cyprinus carpio
CTGAAGAACTGAAATGTAAACAAAGGAATTATCATCATATTACAATGTTATTGCTTCGTTGGATCAAAGCACAGTTTCGCAAATAGCCATCAGCTTTGCCTCACTGGTGTGTTACATTTGATGGCTGCAGTCAGGGAAAATGAAAGAAAAACACTGTAGTTAAATTATTTAATATTCACAGATGAAAGTTTGGTACTTATGAAGTTATGTGTGTTTCTTAGAACAAATTCAAGCAGGATAAATGTCAAGCCTGTGTGTGTTTTATATTTTCTAAGCTACAGTGCATTACACCATATTTTAGATTTGAAACATTTAATACGTGCATTATTTATATAATATGAATTATTTTGTTATATTATCCTAAAGAAATGGTGGCTTCATTTTGCATCGAGTGATTACAAGTAGTAGCCTATTTTAGTGAGCTAGGCTACATGGATTTACAGTATATGCAAAATGCCTGTATTTGTCACAAATACATTTTTAGTTTTGTCGGGTCTACCAGTTAATACGACGCGGTGACTTCCTCCTGTTCGCGGGTTGGATTTTACCTGTTAGATTAATAAAAACTCTTTTGATTATCCATGGCTCCATGTTCCTTCCGGCAGTGCAGTGTGACATAGATAACAGCACACTTTTATTTAGGTTAAATGTTTAATCTAACATTGTACTTTGCTTTAAGTGTTAAATATCTACAGATTTTATTTTAAGCAAGTTGTGATGATTTGAGAATGCTAAATTGATCAAACGTGATCAACCCAACTGTCTGCTGCCATTCGCTTGGAGTTCCATACAACCCGTGAACCGTGCTTTTTCAACCTTATACCCGCGGTGCAAGTAAACTGGAACGGTAGTCGTCCTGCAGGATCTTCCACCCGTGAACCTCGTACTGAACTCGTTGTACTCCATTACTTCCGAGCTCGGACGCCACATAGCCTGCGAAACAACAGCATTAGCGCAGCCTCCCTACGGATAATATTGCCTACAGTTGATGCAGTGTTTGGTGCAGGTGGTACACGCGGAAAAAGCCGATTTTAGAACAATATAACACTACAATAAAATTAATAATCTAGCTAGATACCCCAACGCCAGGAAGTTTGCCTTGACTTGCCTGGAACGCCACGGTCGCGGAGTCATGGCTTCAAGCTGTGGGATTAGACTCAAAAAACTACCTGTAACTTTGCACACGAAAACAACAACAACAACCTGAATTTAACAAAAACAAAAAATGTTCCAAATATTATGAAACAATAAGCAAAAAGCACCCTGTGTAACAAAAATAAAACTGTCCTATTTTAACAATGGCTGCAACAGCAGTGTGATTATAGGAAGCAATAAAAAAAAGAGAAAAAGACACGGCTCGCCAAGGGCTGCTATAGGGCCTAGGTTTGAGGGCCAAGGGCTGCTATAGGGCCTAGGTTTGAGGCCCGTGCAGGTCTGTACCAGATTTATGCATTTGGAAATGAATGTTGTGAATCAGAGGTTGCTTTCTAATTGAGAAAAATCTTAAGTTGAATTTTGTTGTCTAAATAATTTTTTTGCTTTTTTTTGTTTACATTTTACAGATTCCCCCAATCTATTGCAAGCTCAAAATCTGTATGCTAAACTGTATCTATTGTGTCACATTGTGTCACAATCCAAGATGGCAGCTCTATGTGCGTTTGTGTTTGATTTTATGTTTTGACCTGTCATTTGTGTTAAACGTGTGTTTTTTAAACTAAATCACACAGTTCAAAGGATTAACTTGCACTTTCTCTCCATTGTTGAACAACATTAAAAAGATTTGACTTTTGTGCAGCAGAAATTTGCATTGCTTGAAGTGGAGCCTTACCTATGAACTGGCCGGTACTTACAAACTTGGGAAATCACTGCCTCTGCATTGGCACAGTGGCTCATTGCCATACTCTGGAAGCTCATCGTGGTCCTTGGTTGCTGAACAAATTTGAGGAGTTTGCTGCACGCCGGATGTGGAGGGAATCATCCTGAGGTCGTGGAGTTTTCACCCCAAATACCAGTGGGGTGTACTTTCTGGCTCTGGCCTCTATTCCCTGATATTAATCTACGGAGGTGTTGTCCTCGAACTGAAGTCCATGAGTTCCATGGACTGCATTTTCCATACATTGTTGACAACAGGTTGTGCTGTTAATATGGGCAGCTTTCTGCATGTTCGATCTAAGCCACAGGCCAGGCTGTGCCAAAGGCAAAAATGAGTGTAACCCTGGAGCGCTTTCTCCTGCACATGAAGCCATCAAAAACAATAATTAGCACCCAGATCAATTTTTTTCTCAGCGATTCCCGAGAATTATGTAGCTGTACGTGGGATCAAGGACCAATCTTACTATCGCTTTCCTTCTCACTCTGCAGAGAACGTATTATGCTCTGCGAAAGAATTATGTTTGGATTTTAAAAATGGACAATCTGTTTACAATCTCCCACTAAAAACTTAAAGCAGCGATGTCTGATAATGTTGATGCTTTTGATGGCTGGTAATATAAATCCAAATCCTGGTCCAGTGGGAAATTGTCTTCCAACCCCTCTGGAATTCTCTAGATAGATCTGGCCTCTCTCAGTGTCCTACACATTTAAATGTTAAGAGGTTTAATGCCTAAAGCAGGACCAAGTGTAAAATCTAAGCTAAGATGACTAAAACTGGCGGTCTGGTCTTGTCTGGAACCTGGGTCTGCAAATCTGTTGCAGATAATGAGGTTGGTGTGGCAATCCAAGTAAAATCACAATTCCATGCAACAGTTATAAAGTCGTTATCCATCCTAAAAACAATAATTTGAGCTTACAGCTATTGGCTTACACTATGGAAATAGTTGTCATCTGGAATACGTTGGCTGTTATAGACCACCACCCTCAGCTGTGTGTAAATAACACTCTCACCTCACTGTCATCATCAGTGTTAGTTCAGTTACTAGGAAATTCAATTTCACTGCTGCGTGATTTAAACTCCTGATTAGCTAGTCATCAGTGTCAAACCAGCTTAAAGGAATTTTGTGATTCAAGTGAATATAACTCAAACTATAAATACACCTACAAGAATCCACCCCAAGAACCCCAACAAATCCACTCTAATCGATGCCATTTTAACAAATAAACCCCTCTATAAATCTAACACCTATAGGAATTTTTTTCCAGACCAATGTTAGTGATCACTTTGTGCTGTAGCAGCTATCACTTAAACTGTAAGATTTTAAAAGTAAAATCGAATTGAGTTATAAAAAAAGGTGTTTTAGGAACTTTGATATTCAAGGTTTTTTCATGATTTGTTTGCAATGCAGACTGGGATAAACTTGTTTTAATACTCTGATTGTGAACTCTGCATGGCAGTATTTCCATACATTACTTTTAAAAAGGTCAGCAAATAAGCATGCACTCTATCAAGAAATTTAGAGTGAAGGGCCGCGTATAACCCTTCACTGGATGGGCTGTCTGGAGCTTTTTCTTGAAAAGAATTCAGCTTGGAGCCAGAGCTAGAAAAACTGGCCAAATAAAAGCACTGGGTGGCATTAAGAGCCCTGAGAGATACATTACACAGCACTGGTTCGCAGGGCAAAATCTGAGTTTTATCTTAATGAAACAACAAGAAATCGTCCAATTTCTAAATTATCAGTGATTGCTTAGATTTTAGAATCTATCGTCAGTGAACAATTAAAACAATATGTCAGCGATGTACTTTTAAATGGTACTTTTAAATGATCAGTCTGAGAAACTTACTGTTAACTTTGGAGTACCGCGGGAGCTCTCATTTTGGGGGCCTTTGCTGTTTACAGTATATATTAATAACCTTAGTGAAATGTGGATTAATGCAAAAATGCATCTGTACGCTTGATGATACCATTATTTGGCTGTTCGCAAAAATCACCTGCTGAGACAATTTTAAGGCTACAAAAAGCATTTGAAAATATCCAGCTCAATCTACAGGTATTAAATTTAGTTTTAAATGATAAGAAAACTAAATACATGTTTTTTAATAGAACCCGTAAGCCTGGAATTCCCCTTGCCTCAACTCCATTACACAGCAGGGCAGGCCAATAGAATTAGTTTACTCACATAAATATCTGGGTTTTATATTAGATGAAAACATGAATTTTAATTTGCATATTAAACAGTTGCTCACTAAATTGAAATTAAGCTGGGTTCATAAATATCGGTTTATATTGGGTGGCTGCAGATTTTAATTTGCATATTAAACAGTTGCTCACTAAATTGAAATTAAAGCTGGGTTTTTTATTTTCAAGAAGCAGTTCCTGCTTTTACACAGAAGAAAGCTAGGAAATTCTGGTTGAAGCTACGTTTTTGCCGGTTTTAGACTATGGAGATGTGTTTTACAGACACTCCACAAAGACCTTGTTGAAATCATTGGATTCTGTGTATCATCTAGCATTGAGATTTATAATGTGCATGCAAAGTAATCTGTCTATCACTGTGTTCTATATGAAATGGTCGGTTAATATCCTCACTTAACACAAGAAGGGTTCAAACATTATTGATTCGTGGCAAATCAATAAATTGGACATATACTCCCTTCATATTTAACTACACTCTTGACACCTAGTAGATCAGAATACAAGCTACATACTGTATGATGTTCCATAAATTAAAACAGAGTTTGGTAAAACTGCATTTAGTTATAGTGCTCCAACTTCATGGAATGAGTTGCAAAAAACCAGCTAAAACTGGAGGTTTTGGCTCACATATTGAATTCAAGTCTTATCTTAAATCAAATTTATCATCAATATGTTTGTTTGATCTTTGTATATAAATCAATAACTGGACATACTCACTTCCATATTGTCTTCTACACTCTTGACTACCTAGTAGATCAAGAATACAAGCTACATACTGTATGATACATAAATTAAAACAAGAGTTTGAGTAAAAACTGCATTTAGTATAAATATAACTTCATGGAATGAGTTGCAAACCAATAAAACTGGAGTTTTTATTTCATATTAATTCCAAAGTCTTACGTACAAATGTTAAATTTATCATCCTGTCTTGTGATTGTTTTAAATAGTGATTTTTGTATATTTTAATATTTTTGTGCACATCCTGTGCTTTTTTTTTTTTTTTTTTTTTTGTTTTGTTGTTGTTGTTTGTTGTCTGTTAAGTGTATCTTCTATGTGCTGCCTTCTTGGGCCAGGGCCTCAGCTTGCCCTTTGGTTAGTCTATATAAATCTACTTTAAATTAATATTATAATTTTTTTTTTTTTTTTTAAAAAATTAATATAACAAAAATTCTAAATTTTTATAAAAGTGTTATATATACATGTTTTAATTAATACAAAGGAATGATAAAAGTTATCAATTTCTTAATTCATGAACATAATTTTTCTACATGTCATGGGAGCTCTGTATACGTTAATTAAACATGTTAAAAAAGGCCAGATAACGAATAATTATGTGTGACCTGCTGAAATACATCAGCAAATTATTAAATGTAAGTTTCAAGATTTTCATAATTTGTGGCATTACTAATGCCAAAATATGTGCTAGAACTAGGCCTAGCATATAACACTCATCAGTAAGCCACATTTTTTTTATGGCATAATGCACACTCCTTAAATGTAATCTAAACATTCCAAGTTAATACTATTTCTAGGCGTTTTTCATGCAGCAGTTTTAGCCTATTAATCTTGATTTCTCACAACTTATTTTATTTTATTTTTTTATTCTTATGGTGTGAGTCAGAGTATATAGCAAGAATAGATGTCATGAACGTGCAGCCTAGTAGCCGACAGAGGACCAACGACCAAGCTCAGGGTTTTTCGTTCAAAAACTTAGATTGAAATAACATCCCCTTAATACAACATAAGGAAATTGTGTAGTTTTAATGGTTTTCATAATGACTGTTTAAAATTAAAATTTTTGATGCGTTAGGCTGCAGCCTATGGCTATCACGTTTTAAAATTAACTTTATAAAAATTCATTTTAAATTAATTTTCTAATTCTTAAGGATGTTATAATGTTATATTATAATGTTATTGTTGTTTTATTTCATTATTTGATCTCCATTTACAAAACAAAATATCAATTTCGGTCAGTTTGCAAAAGTGTCTCTTTGCACACATTAATGGAACACACATAAATTCTTACCCATCTAAACCCAGACCCAGTTAAGATAGCTGCCATACATTTCCATCTCTGAACAGCATTATAACAGTATTATAAACATGGCACTTCCATGAGGGTTATCCCATGCTCTTACCACGGTTTCCTCCAGACATTTCTGCGATCAGCTTCCTATGCAGCTCAGCCAGCCCTCTGAGGTGGGTAGGCAGGTGCAGTGCTGTCTCACCTCCCCTAAGAATTGGGATCTTCTCTTCTTGCAGCTACTTCTTTGACATGTATGCATTGAAGATCTTATTCTCTTAGTGAGGATGTTTGTGGATTCTAAAAGTCATACAAATGAGCCTATTCAACAGGATTTACCTGTAAGCTGCAATACAGTTGTATATTTGCTTACATGCCCATTAAATTGTGTCAAAGCATCTGTTTACTCAGTGTTATCCTCTCCCTCACAGAAGTTGTTCCATATCAGTGCTGTAGACCTCCCATGGCCATATTAGACTGTTCTCCCCACTGTCATAGCCCACCACAGACAATCGGCTCTCCACCATCTCCTTATTTTTACCCTCCTCCTCTGCCACTTGCTCATTGTATTGTTTGATCACTTTAAAGAGTTGTCGAATCTTGTTGCTATCTATAATTTCCAAACACATGAGAGAAACAAAATCCAGTCAAGAGATTCGCGAGTCATGTAAATACAATAAATAGATAAGTCAACAACATACCTGTCTGATTATAGAGGCTTGCTTTTTTTTTTTTATAGACATCCAGACATATGTGCTCTATCAACCGCTGAAGGGTATGTTGGTCATCCTGTCTGGCATCTATGGAATTTTGGGAGGAGACAGAAGCATGAAAAAATAACCCATTCTGAAATTCTGAACACTGACTTCAATCTGAGAGGCAGTGTTAGCTCGACGGGCAGTGTCCGTCTGAGAGGCAATGCCAGTTTCAGACTCCCTGTCAGTCTGAGAGACAGAGAAAGTCCCAGAGGCAGAGTCAGTCTCAAAGGCAGTGTCAGGGACAATGTCAGTCTCAGACACAATGACAGTCTCAGGGGCAGAGTTGGTTTTAGGAGCAATAACTATCTCTGAGACTGACTTTTCCTCTGAGACGATCTCAGGAGCAATGACCATCTCAGAGACAGTGTCAATCTCAGGAGTAATGACCATCTCAGAGACAGTGTTGGTCTCAGGAGCAATGACCATCTCAGAGACAGTGTCAATCTCAGGAGCAATATGTGTAGCCATCTCAGAACTTAGGCAGTGTCGATCTCAGGAGTAATGAGCCGTCTCCCCAGGGCAGTGGCCCGATCTCAGGAGTAATGACCATCTCAGAGACAGTGTCGATCTCAGGAGCAAAGACCATCTCAGAGACCGTGTCGATCTCAGGAGTAATGACAGCCTCAGAGACAGTGTCAATCTCAGGAAGTAATGACCGTCTCAGAGAGACAGTGTCTATCTCTGGGAGTAATGACCAAATCTCCAGAGACAGTGTCGATCTCAGGAGCAATGAACAAACTCAGAGACAGTGTCAATCTCAGGAGTAATCTGGTGCCGTCGTCCAGAGACAGTGTCTATCTCTGGAGTGGCTGACCCATCCCTCAGAGACAGTGTCGATCTCATGGAGTGTGGCCCGTCTCAGGGCAGTGTAGCCTATCTCAGGAGTAATGACCATCTCAGAGACAGTGTCGATCTCAGGAGTAATGACCGTCTCAGAGACAGTGTCGATCTCAGGAGCAATGACCATCTCAGAGACAGTGTCAATCTCAGGAGCAAAGACCACCTCAGAGACAGTGTCAATCTCAGGAGTAATGACCATCTCAGAGACAGTGTCGATCTCAGGAGTAGCAGGCAAGCCTCTCAGAGACAGTGTCGGTCTCAGGAGCAAAGACCACCTCAGAGACAGTGTCAATCTCAGGAGTAATGACCATCTCAGAGACAGTGAATTAGGTCTCCTCAGGGAATGCAAGACCACCTCAGAGACAGTGTCAATCTCAGGAGTAATGACCATCTCAGAGACAGTGTCGATCTCAGGAGTAATGACCGTCTCAGAGACAGTGTCGATCTCAGGAGCAAAGACCACCTCAGAGACAGTGTCAATCTCAGGAGTAATGACCATCTCAGAGACAGTGGCCGATTCCAGGAGTAATGACCATCTCAGAGACAGTATGGAATCTCCAGGAGTAATGACCATCTCGAGAGACAGTGCTCGATCTCAGGAGTAATAGCCATCTCAGGAGCTGGTGTTGATCTCAGGAGCAATGACCGTCTCAGAGACCGTGTCAATCTCAGGAGCAAAGACCATCTCAGAGACAGTGTCAATCTCAGGAGTAATGACAGCCTCAGAGACAGTGTCGGTCTCAGGAGCAAAGACCACCTCAGAGACAGTGTCAATCTCAGGAGCAATGAACATCTCAGAGACAGTGTCAGTCTCAGGAGCAAAGACCACCTCAGAGACTGTGTCGATCTCAGGAGCAATGAGAGTGTCATAGAGACCTGCACTCCCACGGGAGTACTGCGAGGACCTTAAACTTGTAACAGGAGTGCGGCGCAGGACAACTCTTGATGGGAGAGTGTCGCGGCCAAAGGGGCTGGAAGAGCCCAGTGTGTGTGCGCGGGATGCGGGAGAATAAAATTATGTGCATGACTACCGCAAAAATAGAAATTGTCTGAACATAAAGTGTCTAAAATATATAAATTATTTATCTGTTGCACAAAAGCAAAAAGAACAACTTATATTAACAATAAAATGATTGACATGTACAAGCTAGGCATAGTTTCTATTTATAACACTTGTTTAAAGGGTTGCGCAGTGTAGCCAATCACAGACTCAGCTGTTGATTTCTGGCCAGTCAGAGGTGATTAAGTTAGAATCTACTCACCGCAGTGCTGAAGTACTTATGCGTGCGTCACCTTGAATCCCTCTCAATTAACATATATCCACAATGAATCTTTCACAAAGTCTACACTTTATATTTATTTATGAGACGCGATTAACTGAGATGTCAGCTTTTTAAGTGTGAAATAATAAAGGAAGCTACAAGCTTCGCATTCTCCTGCCATGCCAAACCATGCACACAGCAGCCATGTTTGCTTTTTCTGTTAAAAATAACAGTGGTTTTCATGAATGTTGATGCTTAGCCTAAATAACAAAATATTTTATCGGAGTTTTTACGGCTGGAAGTTTAGTAGATGTTACAGAACAATTTCATTAAAGATTTCTTTTCAAATGTACGGAAAAAAAAGAAATCTATATAGGCCTACTGTTATGCTGGCTTTTGCCGACGGGAGGCGGGACAAAACATGAATGTCGTGGAGCGGGGCGGGACCAGATAAGATATATTTCTCTTGATGCTAGGTGAGGAGTGGGGACAGAATCTTGCGGAGTGGACAGAAGCTGAAAAAATCCGTCCAGCGCAGGGACTCTACTGTGATCGATCTGAGAGACAATGACAGTCTCGGGATACAGTACAATGACACATGGCCCATATATGAACTACTAGAACAGCTCATTAAACCAGTTATGGTCGCATTTATTGCCACAGTTATCCAAGTACTGGGTGGAGCAATTCCAGAGCTAATACATGCAAATGAGCAAAGACCCTCCCTCACGGGCGGGGACACATGCATTTATCAGTTACAAAGCCAAAGCGGGGCAGAAAACCAATCCTTGCCCCAGTCCCTTTCAGTGATTCTAGATAACATCAGGCTGATTACACACTCTCTGTGGGAGGTGACGACATTCTTTTCAATGTCTTCCCTGTCAACTAATGATGGTACTTTAGGTGCTAACCATGGTGATGGGAAATCAGGATTCAGTTCTGGAGAGGGAACCTGAAAAACAACAACCACATCCAAGGAGGGCAGTAGGTAGGTATTACCCATTTCTGACACGGGTGCGGTATTGACAAAAAATAACAATACAGATCTCTTTCAAGGCTCTGTAATTGGAATGAGCATACCTAAACCCATGGGCGAGGACCCATTGGAGGTCATGCCTGGTGCCAGCAGCCGTGGTAATTCCAGTTTCATTAGCGTATATTAATGAGGTAGCTCTTAACTCTTTCCCCGCTAGCATTTTTGAAAAAAGTTGCCAGCCACCACCAGCGATTTTGATAATTTTCACTAAAATTTTATGGCCTACAGTATATTTTTCTATATGAATATGCAATACAACAAAAAAATTTTTTATTCTAGCTTAAAGCATTCTTTTTTATCAACACTTCATTATATAGGTAGGTTTCATAAAAATGTATAATTTTGAGCGAAAAGCTGAGAAAATCACATTTTAAAGGGGTCATATGATGCTGCTAAAAAGAACATTATTTTGTGTATTTGGTGTAATGTTTATGTGGTTTAAGGTTCAAAAAACATATTATTTTCCACATAATGAACATTATATGATTTTTACAAAGCTCATCACAATGAAAAACCACTTAAACTGTGATGCCGTCTCCCAGGCCAGTAGCTAGAGACTCAGTTCAGCTGCACCATGTAGCCGGAAATGTTACCGTCCCTTAACATAATATGCCGTCTCCCAGGCCAGCAGCACAAGACTCAGTCCAGCTGCTCTGCTCGAGCACATCCCATCATCGGTTCTTTTTTAGCAGATCAGTCAATGTACTGTTTGAAGTAACTTTTTTTTTGTTTTTTTGAACATTATATTTATTGAATTTTAACAAAACAAACAAGTGATACATTGACATAAGCTTCATATTTCACAACCTAATCCCCAAAGTAAATAGAAATAAATAATAAAAAAAAACAAAAAAAATAAAACATCACACATAACAGAGTAACAAAGACAATGATAATTAAAAAAAAAACAAAAAAAACCTCGGCAGTCAGCTTATTTTCTTAATTTCCTTCATAATGTCTCAGAAACTCAGTTAATGGTGACCATATTTCTTCAAAGTTTTCTCCCCTTTCCTCTAACAATATAAGTGAGTCGTTCCAATACAATACATGATGCCATCTCCTTCCTACCCACATATGATTTGAGGGTACATCCATTTTCCTCAAGTACAGAGATATTAACCGGCCTGGCCTGCAGGAGTCCAAAGTCAATCAGTTTTATTTGTCTGGAGCTAAAACACAGTTCTCTGGATATATACCCAACACACATATTTTTGCCTTAACAGGTATGTTACTCCAGCAATCTCTGACAGAGTCTGCATGACTGACTTCCAATACTGATGTAATTTTGGACAATCCCATACACAGTGAAAAAGAGTACCCTTCCCTTCCATCTAAACATTTACTACAGCCTATTTGGGATATTAGGGGTGACCAACGTCTGCCAGTTTGACTGAGTTATGTAGGTTCTCATCAACCATTTATATTGGAGGAGTTTCATCCTGGTACTAATTGACTCGTTTTTGGCTCTTTTAAACATGCAGCTTCCCAGTCTGCCACCTTTATCTCCTCTTTTGAATGTCAGATCTCCATGCATCCAGCTTATCAGCGGTGGATTCCTCATCATGTGTTAGTAAAGCTGCATAAAATAAAGAAATATGACCTCTCGTTTCAAGATTTTGCTATATAATATTCTCTCCTAGGTTTGACAGTGTGTTGGTTCAGATTCAATCTGTTTATATTTCACATAATGAAATGTTTAATTTGTAAGTGTTTATAGAAATGTTTCTTTGAATGTTATATGTTTCCAAGCATAACTGCTCAAATGTAAGAAGGTTGCTTATCCTATAAAGGTCTGCCAGCTTCTGTACACCTTTATCTGCCCAGATTTTGAAACCCACGATCAGCTCTTCCTGCCTTAAAACCTGTGTTGCCCCAAATAGGCGAAAAAGGAGAGATGGGAGGAATACCTCCATATATACTGGGATGAGCCCTATACCAAATATCAATTGTGTTTTTTAAAAGGTTTTTTGTCATTTTTCCCACAATTTTTTGGGACATGCAGAATATAAATACAGATCTCGCTAAGTTTTGTTTCTAATTGTTCAATTTTTATCCATGCTGGGGGTGTCTCAGTTGCAAAGTAGAATATGGCTGAACGCAGCCAGTGCAGACCAGTAATATAATTCTAAAATTAGGAGTTGTAACCCCCCTCTCTCACATATGGCAGGTACAGCAGGCGAAGCCTTAGTCTAGATTTTTATTATTCCAAATGAATCTATTATGACAGTGTTTAATCTCTTACCAAAAAATCACGTTTTGAGAGAGGCAAAGGGAGTGCCTGAAACAGATATATAAAATTTTGGTAATATGCTCATTTCGATCATTTTTATTCTGCCAATCATTGACACGGGCAATTACTGCCCATTTATCTAAAGACTCCTTTACTTCCACTAATCAAAGGATCATAATTCATTGGTACAATGGTTTTAATGTCTGGGGTAATTTTAACACCAAGATACACAAATCACTCTTTTGCATTGATAAACAGGGTCTGTATGACTGATTTAGCCTCTCGTCCCTATTCAAAAATAGAATAGAGGATTTAAGAATAATTTATTTCATAACCAGAAAATCGACCAAATAGATCTATTTGTTGCATCAAGTTTGGGACACTGATGGACAGCCTTGTCAAAAAACTATCAGATCATCAGCATATAGGGCCAATCTATGCTCTTGATCTCCTAACTGGATGCCAAATATATCAGTTCGTTTTCTTTATCGTCATTGCCAAGGGTTCCATAGCCAAAAATAAATAACATTGGAGATAACGGGCATCCCTGGCGAGTGGAACGCTCCAATGTGAATGGTTTAGAGTCTATGTTGTTTGTCGCAGACACTGGCTTTAGGATCTGTATACAAAAGTTTAACCCATTTGAGAAAGCTAAATCCAAATCCATACCTAGGAAGAATGTTAAAACAATCATGACCGACCTCTAATTCTGTCAAAGGCCTGACGGGCATCAAGTGATAATAAAGCCGATTATCTTTAGCATCAAATTCTCATGAATTATATTCAAAACTCTTCTTATATTATGAAACCCTTTGACGCTTTTGGTACAAAGCCATTTTGATCGTTATAGAACTAGATGTGAGATAAAGGGGTCTAATCTTTTTGCTAAAACTTTACAAAGTATTTTAGTGTCAACCCCCATCAGACTTATTGGTCTGAATGATGAGCATTCTGCAGGAGGTTTACCTGGTTTTAATATCAAAGTGATCATAGCCTGTCTTAGAGTGGGTGGGAGAACCTCATTTTTTAAATGCTTCTTCATACATGTTAAAAAAGTGGAACTATTATTTTTTTCTTTGAAAGTTTTGTAGAATCTAATCAGAAATCCGCTTCTAACCCAGGAGCTTTACCACTGTTGATGCTTTGTATGGCCTGTGATATCTCTTCAATACTTAAATTTCTGTCCAGCTTCTTGTTGTGTGTCTTCTGTGAGGTGTCTGAAACTGAAGTTGTATCTTAAGAATAGAGTCTTGTTCTTCCGGAGGTATGGCAGCAATCAGATTTATACAAATTTCATAA
>NC_056574.1:35023471-35023562 GCF_018340385.1 Cyprinus carpio
GAGGAATACCTCCCATATACTGATGAGCCCTATACCAAATATCAATTGTGTTTTTTAAAAAGGGGTTTTTTGTCATTTTCCCCAATTTTTT
>NC_056574.1:35024277-35032533 GCF_018340385.1 Cyprinus carpio
CAGAAAGCCGAGGAATCATACTACCTCTTGTGTCTCCGCTCCGTTTAAGCCCATTGATTGAGGGTGGGTACCCATAGAGTAGCTTACGGTCACACTTAGGGGGGAAAAGGCTTCCTACCCGTAAATGAACTGGGGTCCCACATGTCCTACACGATGGTCCTCGGGGAGTCCACACCTGGCGAAACCACCCATTGAAGAGTGAGTTCTGCTGTCTCCAAGCCTGTAGGTAACCCTGTAGGGGGGTGAGACGCGAATCTAGAGAATCTATCGACTATTACCAGTATACAGGTGTTTACCCCGGCAGAGAGAGGCAGATCTGTATGAAATCCACCTCCTAAGTTTTACCAGGGATGTTTGGAATGAGTAGTGGGATGCACTTTGCCGGCTGGACGATGACGGGGACTCTTGAAGTGGCGCACTCGGTACACCCTGTTGGTGTTCGAGGACAGGGTCTAGAAGAGATGTGAAGTTGAACCTTGTGAAGAAGGTGCCCATCTAGCCTTGGCGATCGATTGGCTTGTTGCGTTCTCGAAGGTATTGTGGTTCTTATGATCTGTAAGTACGGTGAACGGAAGAGCCACGGCAACCTCGTATCCAGTGTCGCCACTCTTCCACTGCTAAGTTGCTGGCCAGCATTTCTCGGTTCCCAATTGTCGTATTCTTCTCCGCCGTGCTGAGCTTCCCATGAGAAGGCCTGCGCCTGGATGGAGTTCGAGGAGAGCCCTGCTGCTGGAGGCATTCACTTCCCCCACGAAGGGGATTCTGGTCTGGGTGAACTAGGAGGGGAGCGGTGTGTGAAGGCTTGCTTCAGGGTGGTGAAGGCTTCAGTGGCGCTAGAGTCCCGGACGGACTTGGGTTTTTTACATAGGAGGTTGGTGATGAGACTAGTTAATGGGTATGTAGTTCTTTATGAATCTGCGGTAGAACTTGGCAAAACCTAAGAAGTGTTTGGAGTTCTTGATTTGTGAAGGTTGTGCAGGAGGTGTTGCTTCTATCTTCCCTCTTCTATGGATTCCTGTGTCATTCCCTGTTACAATAACCCAGAAAGTCACTGAGGTTTTGGTGAAAGGTGCATTTATATATAGCTTAACTATTCCCTGCGTTATCACATGGAAATCCCTCATCGCCGACAGAGAGAGCTAACTATAGACATGTGGCAAACAGTGCACCAACATACATGGGAAAGCCATTACTCAGATGATTGATGAATGAGCCTACGTACCACAGTTGTTTGATGAACTTGTGAAAAAAACGGAGCAGATTTCGTGTAGATCTGTCGCAAAAAGTGAACATTATATTTATTATTTTTAACAAAACAAACAAGTGATACATTGACATAAGCTTCATATTTCACAACCTAATCCCCAAAGTAAATAGAAATAAATAATAAAAAAAAAAAAAAAAACATCACACATAACAGAGTAACAAAGACAATGATAATTAAAAAAAAAAAAAAAAACCCACTCGGCAGTCAGCTTATTTTTCTTAATTTCCTTCATAATGTCTCAGAGGAAACTCAGTCAGTGGTGACCCTATATTTCTTCAAAAGTTTTTCCTCCCTTTCCTCTAACAATATAAGTGAGTCGTTCTCAATACAATACATGATGCCATCTCCTTCACCCACATACACATATGGTTGAGGGTACATCCATTTTCTTCAATTACAGAGATATTACCGTCTGGCTCTGCAGGAGTCCAAAGTCAATCAGGTTTTATTTGTCTGGAGCTAAAAAGCACAGTTCTCTGGATATAGCACCCAGCACACATATTTTTGCCTTAACAGGTATGTTTACTCCAGCAATCCTTTGACAGAGTCTGCATGACTGACTTCCAATACTGATGTAATTTTGGACAATCCATATACAGTGAAAAGAAATTACCCTTTCCATCTAAAACATTTACTACAGCTATTTGGGATATTAGGGTGACTCAACGGTTCAGTTTGACGGAGTTATATAGGTCTCCTCATCAACCATTTTATATTGGAGGAGTTTCATCCTGGGTACTAATTGACTGTTTTTGGGCTTTTAAACATGCAGCTTCCCAGTCTGCCACCTTTATCTCCTCTCTTGAATGTCAGATCTCCATGCATCCAGCTTATCAGCCGTGGATTCCTCATCATGTGTTAGTAAAGCTGCATAAAATAGAAAGAAATATGACCTCTCGCTTCTTCAAGATTTTGCAATATATAATATTCTCTAGGTTTGACAGTGTTGGTTCAGATTCAATCTGGTTTATATTTCGACATAATGAAATGTTTAAATTTGTAAGTGTTTATAGAAATGTTTCTTTGGAATGTTATATATGTTTGGCATAACTGCTCAAATGTAAGAAGGCTAAGCTACATCCTTATAAAAAGATCTGCCAGCTTCTGTACACCTTTATCTGCCCAGATTTTGAAACCCCCATCAGCTCTTCCTGCCTTAAAACCTGTGAGTGCTGCCCCCAAATAGAAGCGAAAAGAAGGAGAGAGATGGGAGGAATTCCCTCCCATATACTGATGAGCCCTATACCAAATATCAATTGTGTTTTTTTAAAAGGTTTTTTTTTGTCATTTTCCCAATTTTTTTGGGACATGCAGGAAAATATAAATACAGATTCAAGTTAAAGTTTTGTTTCTAATTGTTCGAATTTCTTATCCATGCTGGGGGGGTGTTCTCCAGTTGGTAAAGTAGGAATATGGCTGAACGCAGCTATTGCAGACCAGTAATATAATTCTAAAATTAGGGAGTTGTAACCCCCTCTCTCATATGGCAGGTACAGCAGAAGTGAAGCCTTAGTCTAGATTTTTTATTATTCCAAATGAATCTAATAAGGACAGTGTTTAATTCACCAAAAATTGTTTTGAGAGAGGCAAAGGAGTGCCTGAAACAGATATAAAAATTTTAGGTAATATGCTCATTTTGATCATTTTTTATTCTGCCAATCATTGACTTACGGGCATTACTGCCCATTTATCTAAAAGACTCCTTTACTTCACTAATCAAAGGATCATAATTCATTGGTACAATGGTTTTAATGTCTGGGGTAATTTTAACACCAAGATACACAAATCCCTCTTTTGCATTGATAAACAGGGTCTGTATGACTGGATTTAGCCTCTCGATCCCTATTCAAAAATAGAGATAGAGGATTTAGAATAATTTATTTCATAACCAGAGAAAATCGACCAAATAGCTCTCTATTTGTTTGCATCAAGTTTGGGACATTACTGATGGACAGCCTTGTCAAAAAAAAACTATCAGATCATCAGCATATAGGGCCAATCTATGCTCTTTTTTGATCTCCCCAACTTGATGCCAAATATATCCAGTTCGCTTTTCTTGCTCGTCATTGCCAAGGGTTCCATAGCTGTAAAATAAATAACATTGGAGATACTTGGGCATCCCTGAGCAGTGGAGCGTTCCAATGTGAATGGTTTAGAGTCTATGTTGTTTGTCGAGACACTGGCTTTTGTAGGATCTGTATACAAAAGTTTAACCCATTTGAGAAAAGTTAAATCCAAAATCCATACCTAGGAAGAACGTTAAACAAATAGACCACTCTATTCTGTCAAAGGCCTGACGGGCACCAAGTGATAATAAAGCCGTATCTTTAGCATCAAATTTCTCATGAATTATATTCAAAACTCTTCTTATATTATGAAACCCTTGACGTTTTGGTACAAAGCCATTTTGATCATTATGAACTAGATGTGAGATAAAGGGGTCTAATCTTTTTGCTAAAACTTTACAAAGTATTTTAGTGTCAACCCCCTCATCAGGACTTATATATTGGTCCTGAATGATATGAGCATTCTGCAGGAGGTTTACCTGGTTTTAATATCAAAGTGATCATAGCCTGTCTTAGAGTGGGTGGGAGAACCTCATTTTTAAATGCTTCTTCATACATGTTAAAAAGTGGAACTATTATTTTTTCTTTGAAAGTTTTGTAAAAATTCAATCGTAAATCCGTCTAACCCAGGAGCTTTACCACTGTTGATGCTTTGTATGGCCTGTGATATCTCTTCAATACTTAAATTTCTGTCCAGCTCTTGTTGTGTGTCTTCTGTGAGTGTCTGAAAACTGAAGTTGGTCCAAGAATAGGTCTTGTTCTTCCGAGGTATGGCAGCAATCAGATTTATACTAAATTTTCATATAAAATTGTCTAAAACTATCGCAATTTCAGATGGGTCTACTGTTACCTTACCCGAAGGGGTCTTTATGCTATTAATTGCTCTTTCACTCTGTGTTTTCTTTATTCTCCATGCCAAGAGCTTTCCAGCTTTCTCACCTTGGTCATAGTAAGATTGCTTTAACCACATTAAACTTTTTGCTGCTGCATCAGAAGACAATTTATTACATTCAGTTCTCAAACGCAACAATTCACTTTGTTTTATTGGGTCATCACTAGCATTTAAGTCTAATTCCAAAGATTTAATTTGCTTATCCAAGATTTCCATTTGTTTTTTGTTGTTGTTTATTCTTCTTAATCAGAGATAGCTAAGTGAATTTCACCTCTAATATATGCTTTAAATCCTTCCCATCTCATTATGGCACAAGTTTGATCTGTATTCAACTCAAAGTAATTATCTATTTTCTCCCTATAAATTTAACAAAGTTTGAATTCTGTAGCCATCTTGCTTGAAACCGCCAACGGAACTGTTTGTGGGTAAAGTTGTCCATGTAAACATTCAGTGAGATAGCTGCATGATCACTGATCACTATGCTATCATACTTGACATTGTTTGATCCTTGATAAAAGTTCCCTTGAGACAAAAGAAAGTAATCTATACGTGAAGCTGGATTTTTGTATACCTGAGTGACAGGAAAATTTCTATTTTATCAAGTGGATTTAGTTCCCTCCACACTTCCACCAAGTTCATATCCAATTTATATAGATTTATTAAATGTCTAGTTTGGGCTTTATAGATATCTGAGCCTGTTGAACGATCTATACTTGGATTCAAGGTACAGTTAAAGTCTCCTCCAATTATATAGAGTCCTTGCAGAGTGGATACGGCAAGAAATAGATCTTTAAAAAACTTTGGTTTATTTTCTCATTTGGGCCATACACACCTTCACTAAATTCAGAGTGATTGAAGAAGGAATGTTACCCTGGACGATTACGTATCTACCAGCTGGGTTTTTTTTATTTGTAGCATTTGGAATGGTATGCTCCTATGAATCAAAATAATTACGCTTCTTGCATAGTTATTGTATGATGAGTGTATCACCTGACCAGGCCATCTGTTTTTACAAATTTTTAATTCACAATCTGTAAGATGCGTTTCTTGAAGAAAAAATTATTTTCGATTTGAGTTGCTTAATCCTGTTGATAACCTGTTTAAGCTTAATTCTTTTCCTGAGTCCTCTGACATTCCAACTTGTGATTTTTATATCAGACATTATGAGTATTCACTTGTTCCATACTTTGTTGGTTTTTTCAGACATATTAATATAGCAATACGTTGTGCCGAGTTAGTATGAAATACAGATAACTTTTGAATTAAAAAAAAAAACTAACTAAATAAAAAAGAAAATCCTGAAAATTACACATAACACTTAAAATCCCCCGCCCCTTCCCTTACTCAGATTAGTTAATGGGGGTTTGTGCTAATCCACTAATAAGGGGAGTAGCTAAACTATAAAACCCAACTTCAAAAAGCAGCAGTGGTGTCCGTAAACCATGCATACACCAAACTAAGAAATAAACACAGCAAACCCATATGAACATGTTAACAGTCCCTCAATGAAATTATTCAACAGCAATGTCCTTTATCTGCTCATATTGTCTCCTTTTCAAGAATAAAAATTTAACCAAAGTATGTAGTATTAATGTGTTTAGAAAAGGGAGAAAAAAAGAATATACACACATATACACATATATATACATATGCATACATACACATGCGCCTATAGTGGCGTTATGAAAGTATTGTAGAAAATACCTTAAAGTGCAGTTATTATGTGTCAGTATGAACAGCTGATTTTCTAGTTCGGGAACCGAATCGCTCACCATCATAGTCAGTCCGGTCCAGCGTGTCTGCGTAGAAAATCCCCAGCCTCCTTTGGGGATGAAAACAGCTGTAGCTTCCCATTGCGGAGGATCCTCATCTTACATGGATTGTATTGGAATCCGCGGAAAATGCCTTTTTCAACGAACACTTTCCTGATGGTGCTGAACTTCGGCTCATTGTCGGACGGTCTCAGCTGAAAGATCCTGGGCGAAAAAAAAGTTTGTTTCCTTCGTGTTCTATACTACGTTGTTTTGTGGAACGGAAAACAAACTCCCGATCTTGGAAATTCAGGAATCGGATAAGGACTGCTCTGTGCTGGTTTGGCTTTGGAGGTGCCAGGGTACGGTGAGCCCTCTCAATGACAAAGTTTGTCGGTCTCCAGCCAGCGCGGTAGCGCTCTCCGAATAATACTCCAGTAGCGGCCGCTGACCCTCGGTGCCTTCCCGGAGGCCAAACAAGCGAAGGTTCTTCCTGCGGCCCGGTTCTCCAGGTCGTCAGTCTTTGCCTCTAGGTAGGATATTCGCTTCATGGCGTTGCTAAGGTCGACCGTACTCTTTTCTAGCAGCTCCTCCGCCGACATGATTCTATTCTCAGCTTCCTCCAGTCGAGTAACATTAGTGGCTACATTTTGCTTCACCTCCGTCATGTTTTTCTCCAAAGCAGAGATGGACTTACTCATTTCACCCATACGATTATCTTTGCTGTCCAGCTTGGATCCAAATCCACTGAACTCCGAGTGCAATGACCGAAGTTCAGCTAACACCGTGGTAAGATCACACATGCTCTCCGTGCTAGCAGTCCCCACGTTGTCTTGACCTGCTGCCGAAATGTCAGTTTTAGCTGGTTTTTGGGAACCGCGTTTTTAGGTGTGAAAATATCACAATCCTTGAGAGTAGCAGGTTTTGACATCTTACGATTCAGTTTACGCTTCAAAGGCTGGGTTTTTGGAATTTTTGATGCAGGTTACACGGAGCATTCACTTTAAGCTGCCATCTTGGTTCACGGCTCCATAGCGCCCCCTGTTTGAAGTAACTTAATAACTTGGGATATTGGTTTATTTCGCATCAGAGGGAGTGTAAGGCACATTTATAAACCGAATAACTTAAGTAATATGTGGATTAGTGTGTACTGGAGATGCAAACCATTTTAAACGATTCAATTCGATTTGGTGAACTGGTTCGACCGGTTCACTAAGAAGATCTGGTTAAATAGAAAGATTTGTTCGCGAATCTGACATCACTAGACAAGCCAAACCAATAAAACCCATTACAAACAAGGCATTTGTTGCATCCAGTGGGGACATAATTGCTGGGATTATAATGACTTATACTGTCTTTTTACGCATAAGATCGCGTAAGGGCGCATAAACATAAAAACCATGTCTGCATTTGTGATCTGAGAAACAACAAACAACAAGCTTACTCTACTGCTCATAACTCGCAGTTGAATCATTATTGGCAAATTATTTTAAATATAAAAAATGTACTTACAGGTTGTGAGTCAGAAGCCAGTCTGTCCTTGCAAAAAGTTTGAACTGCCCAACTTTACAGAAGCAGCCATGCGTGCTACAGACACATTGCAGGCTACTGGTATAGGAAACAGTCCTCATCCTCCATAATATAGGCAGCACACATCTGAATATTTGGGTTGAACTGTTCTGGAACAGTGTTGAAATACAACTTAACCACTGATTTCTATTGATTCCTCTTTTAGAAGACCAAACAAAGTTTCTCTTTCACAACGAAACACACACAACAGCTTACTCCACAACATGTCAGCAGCGGCAACAGAGAGAATAAAAGTTATGCCTTCTTTCTTTGTGTGAACATTTGGGGCGGCGTTATGCAAATCTTCCCACACAGTGACGTAGAGATGTGGGGGTGTGTTAGAACCATCCGCTTTTATGGGAGTGTGGTTGACTCTTAACTTTTTATAAAGAATTTCTCTTTTGATTTGAGACTTTAGTCTTTGCAACTTTACAGATCTTTTTTTATGCACCAAGAGCTTGTAACACTCCAAAGAGAAAGGAAAAATTTAAATCAAAACTACATCTGGATGATATTCAGTATGATTATCAAAGCATAAATCCAGTAAATCGCTTCCATCAACACCTCCAAAGCTGGCACACAGCCATATACCACTCCTGGATCATCATTTTTACTCCATAACATTCAGTTTTCATTTATATGCTGTCTATTGGTGATGATCGACATTATTTATCATATGCATCTGTTTACATAAGAGATCGCTAGTTTCTC
>NC_056574.1:35032797-35032907 GCF_018340385.1 Cyprinus carpio
CCGTGGAAGAATACCCACGGGGGAATCAAGCAATATGGACACCTAGCCCAATAAAGGGGCTGACCAGGAACCCGGGCAAGCTAACACTGATAATGGTGTTACAGTACTGA
>NC_056574.1:35036111-35036302 GCF_018340385.1 Cyprinus carpio
CATGCACATCCGGGACGAAAGGAACCAGAGCAAAACGCGGTTGTGAGCCGCGCTCTACACCGATAACCAATCGAACAGCTGTGAGCACTCAGGGCTGGGCAGTGTATTCACCTCCATCCTGATGCTCACTGCTGCCCGGGCAAGCACGGCTGTCAATTCTGGGTCCGATTCGGCAGTGGCGACAACACACG
>NC_056574.1:35038120-35048334 GCF_018340385.1 Cyprinus carpio
GCCTCCCAAGTGAGACCCCATATGTCGTTCGACATAACTCGTAGTGACCAACAGATAGGGAACCTGAAATTTCAATCTATCTCATTTAAAATTAAAATTTTACATTTGTTTTGTCTAAGAATAGATCAATTTTCAGGAATAAAAAAAAACGCCTTTTTTTTTCTACTGTTAACTCAAACAAACCCTTTAAAAGGTTTTTTTTTTTCTTTAGAAAGTTATGTTTGGATGTTTTAGACTTCCAAATGACATTTTGTCTACATGTAACATTCCTTTAGCAAGTTATAGCAATTTATTACAATATTATTCTTAGGTGTTTTTCAATGAAAAACAGGTGCATTTTATTTACTGACCATGTAAATCTGTCCAAAAGTTGAGGGAAAAGAGTAAATAGAAAGATTATTACATAATAACAGAACACTGAAGCAAGTGTTATTTCCTTCAGAGAAATATATTAAATTGACCATGAACAACATTTCCAAGTGTGTAACTAGTGAAAACTTTGAGTGCAAATGAACAAATGGTGCAAATAACCTTCAAGTAGTGTCATCACTGTACCAAAATTTCTGAATTCAGTACCAATACCAGTGAAAATCCACGGTTCTCGGTACCAGTTTCGGTACCAAAGCAAAATGCAAAAACATGCTAATTAAAAAACACATTTTTTTTTTAAACGTACAAAAATCAATGCCATTCTTTATACTTGTGTGTTTCAAGCTTTTCTGCAAGTAATAAAAGTCTGAAAAAAAGTAAGCAAGTTTCACCCAAAACTTTTTATCATATTTCTGCTACTGCCGAAAAACAACTGTAAACTGTTGTCTGTTTTAGGGTTTGCTTGTAAGTAAAGCGTAAGTAAAGCAATGGGCTGAGTATGACCAAATGCAACATTAGATCAATGACACCAGCTAAGATATAACTTAAATAACAAACTTCAGCTTTTATAAAACATATACACTTGACTTAATAAATTTAGATAAGATTATATATCAAATAGAACACTTTACAATTAGATTCCATTTGTTAGATAACATGACCTGTTAATAAACAATTGTTATAGCAATTATTCTTATTAGGGTTCATTTCAAAATTTACTAATACATAGAATCAAGTTCAATCTGTTAAAATTATTTAATGCACAATGAACAAACATGGATGATCAAGTGTTTGTATTAAATAACATTTAAAAACATTAATGTTGTAAAAATATTTTGAATTCAGACGGTCAAGGTGTAATAATATGTAAATTTATTAAAAAGAATATAATTGATGCAAAATTTAATCCAATTCAGACGGTCAAGGTGTAATAATATGTAAATTTATTAAAAAGAATATAGAGAACAGAAACCACAAATCATAACTTGGAAATAAAGTTCTGGATAATAATAACCTTCAAATATAGAAAATGTAAATCCAATGTTAGTACATTTTTAAAAACAATCCATTTATGATGGATTCAAGTTTATTTTATTTGTATAGCGCTTTTTACGATACAAATCATTGCAAAGCAACTTTACAGAAAATTAAGTTTCTACAATATTTAGTAGTAGCTTATCAGTGGTGACTGTCAGTTTATGTGCATATGGCAGAAATGTTCAGAAAAATCAATAAAAGACGTAAACAAACAGATGATTAACACTATTAACAGCAATTATGCAATCAAACTTAGAGCAAAATTTGGTAGTTCTGTATGTTGTCTCTGGGTTAGCATCATCTGAGGTCCTCTGAGGGTTTGGCATCATCTCTTCTCAGGTGTCCTGGATCCAGACAGGTTTATTTCCTTCAGAGAAATATATTATAAATTGACCACATGAACAAACATTTCCAAGGTGTAACTATGAAAACTTTGAGTGCAACTGAAAACAAATGGTGCAATAATATTCAAGTTTCGGTACCAGGTCGGTACCAAAGCAAAAATGCAAACATGACTAATTAAATAAACAAATTTTTTTTTTTTTGAAAAGTTACAAAATCAATGCCATTCTTTTATACTTGTGTGTTGAAGCTTTTCTGCAAGTAATTAAAAGTATGACAAAATATTTTATCATATTTTCTGCTACTGCGAAAAAAAACAACTGTTAAAACTGTTGGTTGTTTTAAGGTTGCTTATAAGTAAAGCTTAAGAAAGCAATGGGCTGAGCCTGACCATACATGTCATACATTAGATCATGGAACCAGCTAAGATATAACTTAACTAACAAACTTCAGCTTTTATAAAAAAATAATAATCTTAATCTAAATTGATTGTCAACTGTATATCAATAGAACACTTTTACAATTAGATCCATTTGTTAGACTAACCTGAACCTATCAATAAACAATGTTTAGCAATTTTCTTATTAAGTTCATTTCAAAATTTAATTAATTACATAGAATCAAAAGTTCAATATTGTTGAGAAATTATTTAATGCCCAAGAACAAACATGGCATGATCAAGTGTTGTTTTAAAATAACATTTTAAAAACATTAATTAATGTTGTAAAAAATAATATTGTTGACTCACGGTAAGTTCAGTGCGATAATAACATGACGAAAGAATACATAATAATAAAGGGTGTTATAATGAAACTAATTCTAACGCTCATTAATATTAGCGTTTGCCGCCCTTATACTAACAATTAACTACACCAATAATGGCAATGTTTATTTCAATCTGACATTCAAATTAAAATATGGAATAATATTCATAACAGAAGATCTAAACATTATGGGTTGACCGGGTACTCTCGGGTAATATTCTTAAAAAAACCTGGTACCGTAACATTTTAATTTTTTTAGTACCGAGTTGGTACCGAAGTACTGGGTCTTTTGACAACTCTATCTTCAAAAATATACAAATATAAAAAATACTTTGAGTGAAAATAAACAAATGGTGCAAATAATCTTCACCAACAATATACAAATAGAAAAAATACTTTTGATTGCAAATGAACAAATTGTGCAAATAATCTTCAACAATAGAAAAAAAACTGTAACACCACGCCAGCAGAGGGAGCTCTCGTCTGAGTTTTGACTGTGAGCTCTTCTTCTGCAGCTACTTCCTGTTTGGCGGCCATATTAACTTGGCCACCACATTGCATCTTTGTGAAGTATTGCCAGTTTACCCTGCCTTACCAAGCGTTTGTTTCACTGTCTAGTTCTCCTGTGTATGACCAGTTTTCTGTTTCTCTTGACTACTCTTTTGGATTGCACTTTTGCCTGTTTGGACTGCCTCCTTGTGTATGACTTCACTGCTTGCCTTTGCTGACACTGAGTCAACTCCATTACAAATACTTTTTGATTGCAAATGAACAAATGGTGCAAATAATCTTCACCAACAATGTAGAAAGAGATAAAGATCCACCGAATGCAAATTAACATGGTGTAATGATCTTTAAAAACTATGTAAGTATTTACATAACATTCAGTAAGGACAGTCCTGAGGTTTTATATGCCAGCTTGTGGCTATGCCACTGACTGAAACAGTTTCTGTGGGCAACAAGACACAGTGCCACATAACATCGTGCACACTTCCATATGGTGTGCTTCTTGCATAGCATGCAGTACCACCGCCCCTTTGTTGCCATATCAGCTGATCTCGGTCTCTCAAAGGAGGAACTTCTCTCCTCCTCCCCCTCTGCCTCCTCATCTACACAGGTCAGAGACTCGGGTAAGCACTGTCCCCTTCTTAGTGATACATCACTGCCTTTTGGGACTCCACACCGCTCTGCAGACAACTCCTCCATGAACTAGCCGTGAGATGTGGGCACAGTCTCTGATGACAGACAGATCTCTATCTCAAAATATAGCTGTTGGTTGCAACTATATCAATGAAGTGATACAGCAGTGTCCTGTAGCACCTGTTGGACCTCTTGTGCAGAGAGTAATACTGGAGGAGCTGGTCAGAAAGGTCTACCCCCCCCCATGTATTTGTTGTAGTCCAACACACAACGAGGTGCTGCAATGTTTTTTTTTTCTGCCATCTCCAAGTTTCCTTGCTGTGCAGGTTGCTGGTGACAGTGTCATCATCTTGGTGTATGGTAGAGCACATAGACACATCTCTCGTTTCCATCCATTTCACAAATAACATTTCTTGGTGTCTGATCTATCGGATTGAACCCCTGGGGCTCTGTGACATCAGTGCATTTAGTTTTGTTTGAGGAACATTTCTCTGTGAGTCACGGAATGTACCACATGCCACAAAACCGCTGGCATACAAGTCCCTAAAAGGTTTTGGGCTTGTGTAGAAATTGTCAACACACAAGTGATGACCTCTCCCCAAGAATGATGGATCCATGAGGTTGCTGACAACATTATATGACAGACCCTGTCCTAAAGTGAAGTGGCTCTTTTCAGTGTAGATGGCAAAATCATTGGTGTACTCCTTGCTGGAGTCTGCAAGCACAAACAACTTCACACCCAACTTGATTGGCTTGGCCTTATATTGTCCAATTTTGGCTTTCGTGACCACCATTCTTTCATCGATGGCAATTTGCTGCTCAGAATTGCCAAAATGGTGCTACGCAACAGGGTGTGGCACAGGACAACTCTTGATGGGCGAGTGCGGGTAAGGGGCGGTAAAAGACTTGTGTGTGTGTGTGTGGGATGCAGGAGTATAAAATGATTTGCAGGACTCCTGCAAAATAGAAATGATCTAAACATAAAATGTCTAAAACATAAAAATTGTTATTTATCTGTTGCACAAAAACAAAAAGAACAACTAATATTAACATTAAAATGATTGACATGAGCAAGCTAGGCATAGTTTCTATTTATAACACGTGTTCAAAGGGTTTCAATCACAGACTCAGCTGTTCATTTCTGGCCAATCAGAGGTGATTAAGTTAGAATCTACTCACAGCAGTGCTGAAATTGCATGCTCACGAATCCTCTCATTTTAACCGTAAACACTGTGAAAGATTCATTGTGCATATATTTATTGTGTTATAACAGAGCTTTATAAGATGATTAACTGAAATGTACGCTTTTACTGATAATAAAGGAAGCGCGCAGCTCGCATTCTGCCATGCCAAACTATGCACACAGCAGCCCATGCTTGCTTTTCTGTTAAAAATAACAGTGGTTTGTGAATGTTGATGCTTGGCCTAAATAACAAATATTTTATCTGGAGTTTTTACACTGGGATGTTGTGTAGCTTAGGAGATGTTACAGAACCATTTCTGCAGGCAAGTAAATTTCTTTGATTTGTACTGAAAAAAAAATCCATAAAGATTAGTTTTATGCGGGATTTTGCGGGCAGGAGTGGGAGAAAATATGAATGTTGCGGGCAGGAGCGTGACCAGATAAGATATATTTCTGTGGGAGCCGGCATGCGTGGGACAGATTCTTGCGGGAGCAGGAATGAAAAATCCATCCCGCGCAGGTCTCTAGTTCCACGGTCCAGGCCTGCCACTGCTCCACGGTCCACCAGGCCAAAGATTGCCCATTAGCTACACCTAAAAAAATTATAGCTCATTTTTAACCACTATAAAGACATCAGAGCCAGCAGCAAATTCTAGAAGAACTGGTCAAGATAAGGCTGTTCTCAGTGAAGTATGTGAGCGCTGAACGGCTGCTGTCTCCCTGAAGCTCACGTTTCTGAAAACCTTAAAGCTAATGTTCATAAAGGTTCAAATCTTTATAAATAAACTGCATGCAAGTTCAAACAACTATATTCTATTCTTGAAAAACTCCTAAAACTGTATTCTGTGACAAAACAACAGTAGTATTTGTGCAATTTGCCCAACAGCCATTGAACTTAGTCCACAAGCAAATGTGCTGTCCATCCATAGGTGCACAAGTGAGTGCATTTTTTTTTCAAGGAGTACCTTTTCAACAACACCGCTTTTGCGTCTCGGAACATGTGATGATTTCTTTATTTCAAAATAAGGAGTAAAGATATGTTTTATGAAATTTAGTGGAGTAAAAAGTATGATCTTATGCTTTGGAATGTAGTTAATTAAAAGTAAAAGTTACTCAAAATAAAACTACTCCAGTAAAGTATACATGCTTGAAAATGTACTTAAGTGCAGTAACAAGGTAAAAAATACTTTACTTTCCACCACTGTTCCCTGATAGCAAACGTACATAACAGAGACGTCTATTTGACGTCTGCATTTACATCTGCAAGACGTATTTTTAGAGTGTTTCCTTATCTGCAATACTTCTATAGGACGTTCCCTATCAGATGTCAAATAGACGTTTAGAAAATGTCTTTAAGATGTGTAAAACTTAGAATGAATGTAAAACTGACATCTTAAATGCCTCATTGACAAGTCGAAGCACATAAGCTTTCCAGTTGGAAGAGATAATATTTAACAGGCATCTTCCAGATTTCCGCTATCTTGGGTTTTTACTACTTTATTAATACGGGGTTCAATGCATGAGAGCGCGACTCAAGTTCTGTGATGCCTCGGTGGTGGTATCTGAAGACTGCTCCCCTTATTTTGATTTAACCTCTCATCACTTTAATGTCTGAGCTGCAAAGAGGCAAAGTCATTAAGATCACTTTTGTATGGCAAGCTACAATTTTAGACATAAAAAAGCAAAAGAAAACTACAACTCAAACTTTCTCGACACCATCGCCAAACTACAAGAACCATGGCGGATCTGGGAAAAGGAAACATCCTTCAGCAAACTTCGATGCTATCCAAGAAACTAAAGACGACTGCCACAAAGCATGTTGACAAGAAAAACAGCCAACATACAAACAACATTAATGAAAATCGAAATCTCACTCTCTACGCTGGCTGAGCAGGTTGAGAGGAGGTGCACACGAGTGAGTACAAATGAAGACTATCAAAGATACGCACGACCATGTTAGCGAAATGGAGAAACTGATAACGCATCTCAAAGACAAAACTGACGACTTCGAAAACCGCAGCAGGAGGTCTAACATTAGGATAATAAATGTGCCGGAACAAGCAGAGGGTTGTGATACTGCAGGATTTTTGGAAAAATTTATACCGGATATCCTGGGGAAGGATAGCTTCACCTCACCTATCATCCTGGAAAGAGCACATCGCATCGGGAAGAAGTCTGACAGACCGTGGCACCTTATCGCCAAATTCCTGAATTTCAGAGGCAAAGAAAAAGCCCTTCGACTGGCCAGAAGTAAAGGAGAGATGACATACAAGAACAAAAGGATATCGTTCTACCCAGATTACAGCGCTGACCTTCAGCGTAGGAGAGATGATTTCCGTGACGTGAAGAAAATATTGCGAGAGAAGGAGGTGGAATACGCGCTGATCTTCCCAGCCCAGCTTTGCATCAAACATCTGGGAACAGTCAAATTTTTCTCCACTCCAGCAGAAGTGCAACGCTTTTTGAAAGATCTCCCAAGTGAGTAATACTGTATAAAGCTAATCAAAGTGACTGTAGTACACAGTCCATTGTTATAGACACTGATGAGAAGGGTTGTGATTTAAACTAGGGAAGAAAATGTTGACATATTTAAAGAGGCAAAAGGTAGACATTGCCTTTATCCAAGAGAGCCACCTTACTGACTCTGAACATTCAAAACTGTGCAGAGACTGGGTAGGTAATGTTTTCTACTCCTCTTACTCCTCAAAAGCAAGAGGTGTTGCCTTACTCATTAATAAACACCTGAACTTTAAATTAAATTCAGTTGAAAAGGATAAAAACGGCAGATTTTTGCTTGTAGATTGTGAAATAAATAGGAACAAGATATCCTTAGTGAATATATATGGGCCCAATTATGATGACCCGTTGTTCTTTAACAATCTGATTATGAAACTAGCTATAGTTAGGGGTCAATGTGTTGTGGGTGGAGACTTTAATTTGGTCTTAAACCCTCTTTTGGATCGATCATTACCCAAAACATCTTTGCTATCAAAGGCAGCAACAGCACTAACCAAGGTATGAAAGACATAATCATAACTGACGTATGGCGAAATCTTAATCCAAACCAGACGGATTTCTCTTTCTTTTCACCTACGCATAATACACACTCTAGAATTGACATGTCCCTGGTGCCACTAGGTATGATAGCCATGGTGACAGAATGCTTCTATCTACCAGCTACATTCTCAGATCATAATCCCATAAAACTCTCTTGGTTGGTTGATGCTCCACAGCCCACAACCCGCAGGTGGAGATTTAAAAATTACATGTTGAAAGATCCTGAGTTTATTTCATATATGACTACCAATATTGAAATATTTCTTGATGCCAATTCAAATTCCTCCTCTCATGCCAACATTTGGGAAGCTCTTAAAACCTATATGAGAGGCCAAATTTTATCATACAGTGCCCACAAGGTAAAACAAATTAGAGAGAGACTAACCAAATTGGAAAGAGATATTAAAAAGCAGGAACAGGAATACATTGCCACCAAAAAGGAAGAATACCTTAACACACTGAATAAAACATGAATGCAATATAATAATTTATGTACCGGCAAAGAGGAAGCAGCTATGGCCAGAACTAGATATCACTATTATGAATTCGGAAACAAAACAAGTAAACTCTTGGCTTGGCAAATTAAAAAGGAAACATCTGATAAATTTATACACTCAATATTAACAGAGGACGGCAGACTCCTTGATAATTCACCATCCATTAACGCAGAATTTAAACAATTTTACAAAAATTAAGATAAAACTGGGCAGGACCCTGATAATATTGGAGCAAAAAGGTTCATGGATGGAATAACCCTCCCAAAATACAAGATGAGGATAGAGATCTGCTTGATGCAGATATCAGAAATGGAGGTACTCCAAGCCATTAATTCTTTACAAAATAACAAGACTCCCGGGCCAGACGGCTTCCCTGTCGAGTATTATTAGGCTTTTTAAAAAAAAAAACTATTAACTCCACTCGCGAACATGATTATAGAAGCTCTGGAAAATAAAAAATTACCGGACTCATTGGAAATTGCAACAATCACACTGCTTCCAAAACCCGGCAAGGACAAACAGAAATGTGACTCATACAGACCCCTCAGCCTCTTAAATGCAGATTATAAGATACTATCCAAACTAATTGCTCTCAGACTGGAAGATGTTATTCCAAAGATAATACATGCTGACCAAACAGGCTTCGTTAAAAACAGGTATGGAGCAGAAAATGTGGGACGACTGCTCCACATACTGAACACTGCTCAAAAAAATCTAAATCCTATGCTAATAATGTCTATGGATGCAAAAAAAGCATTTGACAGGATTGAACCAAGCTTTTTATTTCAGACTCAATATGTTAAAACACTCATAGGCAGAATTAATACTATCAAAATGAGCATTTTGCCTAAGTTTACTTACCTATTTCAGTGTCTTCCGATGAATGTTCCCAAGAGTTTCTTCAACGAGCTTAACAAAATCCTAACTCCTTTTATATGTCAAAGAAAAAACCCTAGGGTCAAACTCATCTATCTACAGGCTCCATACTCAAGGGAAGGACTCAATTTACCAAATTAAAATTAATCTCAGTACAGATAGATTTGGATCTGGCTGCATGCAGAGAACAGTGAGGTTAGATGGGTCCAATATAACAACATGAGATGAAGTCTATGGCATTAAAGGATATTCCATTCATAGGCACAAAAAAAGGTTTAACCCTTATGCGTTGTTGGGGACGTTTTCGTCCACTAGGGGCTAAAGTTGAGTCTTATTTTGGCCACAACTTTCTCTGTTTCAGCAAATGGAATGATTTTTGGTGACAAATCTTATTTTGACACATATTTTGGGAAAATGCTTTGAAAATGTTCAAAAACTCAAAAATACACTGTGGGCAAATTCACTGCCCTTTCATTATGTTCGTGGATGAAAACATCCACTAAATTAAACTGCTGTAAAAATGTATCAGATAAATATTTTTTTCTATTTTTTTTGCATAAATCTATTAATCAACCTCAGCCCTGATCAAAACTACCAAATGTTTAAAAAAAATCCAAGATTTTAACTCTTTAATTACCAAGTTCATAAATGATGTCACTGATTTGGGAAAAAAAACACAAAATGACATATTTTCAATATAAAAAGTGATTGTGGACTGGATATTTTTTTACCTTTTATCACAGTCTTGGGCATGTCAAAGAATAGTAACAACTTTGGCTTTGATGCATTGTTAGTTTTTGTGCAGCATTAGATTTAAATTTTTTCTCCCTCATTTATGGTTTGTGGCTGTTTTTGCCCCATTGACTTCCATTATAACGACATTTTTTGATTGCAAAGCCATGACACCATATAATCATGCGTTCTTGATTGTTTGTGGTTTTACCTTTT
>NC_056574.1:35048429-35048532 GCF_018340385.1 Cyprinus carpio
GAGTTATATGGAGTATAACAACAAATTATAGTGTGTGTGTGTGTGAGAGAGAGAGAGAGAGAGAAAGAGAGAGCGTGAGAGAGACCTTTGTGCATTTACCTTG
>NC_056574.1:35049136-35053081 GCF_018340385.1 Cyprinus carpio
ACACTATAATTTGCTGTTATACTCCATATAACTCCATATACAAGCCAGAAACTAAGCCTTTTTGCACAGGCCTATCTAAAGGGTTAATGGTCCCACCTAGTGATCAACTGTAAAAACAACCAATTTTACCTCTTCCCAACAGGGAAAACCACCAACCATCAAGAATGCATGATTTTATGGTGTCATGGCTTTGCAATCAAAAAATGTCGTTATAATGGAAGTCAATAGGGCAAAAACAGCCACGAACAATAAATGAGGGAGAAAAAAAAAAAATCTAATGCTGCACAAAAACTAAAAATGCATCAAAGCCAATGTTGTTACTAATCTTTGACATGCCCAAGAATATGATAAAAAGTAAAAAATAAAAAAATCCAGCCACAATTACTTTCATATTGAAAATAAGTCATTTTGTTTGTTTTTTTCCCCCAAATCAGTGACATCATTTATGAACTTGGCAATTAAAGATTTAAAATCTTGGATTTTTTAAAAACATTTGGTAGTTTTGATCAGAACTGAGGTTAATTAATAGATTTATGCAAAAAAAAATAAAATAAAACAAAATATTTATCTGATACATTTTTACAGCAGTTTAATTGAGTGGATGTTTTCATCCCGAACATAACGAAAGGGTAGTGAATTTGAACAATGCACAAGGGTTAACCACACTCACAAACAACTCAATAATACTGAACACATTTGCTGCTTGGCAAGAATCTCACTCACTTCTCGACACAAGTATTTCTTTTCTAAGAAGGGCACCTTTGTGGGGTAATCCCAACCTCTCACACCACATAACTGACTCAGTGTTGCGGGGGTGGAGGGAAAGAGAAATCCAAATAGTTGCTGACTTATACATCGATGATACTTTTGCTAACTTCCAACAACTAAATGAAAAATTCAACCTTCCCAAAGATAGTTTCTTCAAATTCCTACAAATTAGAGACTGGGTTAAGGAGAAATCCAAGGAAACATTCCCATATATCCCAAAAGAAACTCCGCTTGAATCTCACTTATGTAACAAATTACACGGATCATCGAAAGGAATAAAATCTTCTATATATAGTATCATCAATGGAAAGTTACTGTTTAAGATAAAACATCTATGAAAGGAAATGGCAGCCTGTGTTTCAGAGGCAGATTGGCGTCATCTGCATGAATACAGCACAGATCCCTTAACCTCCACAAGTCACAGGCAAATTCAATTCTAATATAATTCCATAGGACATACTACACTCCTTACAGGTTACATAAAATTGACAGTAACATTTCCTCCAAAATGTCAAAGATGTAAAATGACCGATGGTGGATCTTATACACACATGCTGCGTGGAGTTGCCTAATGATAGAAAGAATTTTTGAAAGCGTGTCATTGAATTTTCAACCTCAAGGGGTAATAGGAGGTCAAATTGAATGAGGACCCAAAACTATGGATCCTGGGGGGACACAAGAAACTCTATTAATGTGAACTACCACAAAAATACTTTATCTGACTTTACCCATTTGCAATTGCAGTAAAAAATATATTCTGATTCAACCTGAAATCTGACACAATCAGCACCATCAGTTAAACATTGATTAATGTTTGTGTCTACTCCACACCAAAGATATATAATTTTAGAGGGAAGCAGCTCTAGAGAAAACTTGGGGGCCCATCCACAGACATTCTGCCTCCCTAGACCTTGACTGGACCATGCTATGAGTCCTCAAGGAACGTTTCAACAACCAGAGGTGTATTCAGGTGTATAAGTTCTCATTGATACATTTGTTGTGAGTAATGTGCAGATTTATATAGCAGGCGTTGATGTATATAAACTGTATATAGAATGTTTAGATATATAAAATGAAAGGAAACTGATAACCAAGGAAGAGGTGGGGATGGAAAAAGTTTGTATAACATTTGTTTTTTTTTGTTTTCTATATTGATTTTATTTATTTTAATTTTTTATTTCTAAGTTTTGATGTCAAAAATTGTCATCTCAAATGGGTGTATGGTTATACATTTGTGTGTATATTCTTTGGGAAATGTTACTCTCAATGTATCAAATTGTGGATCCTTTCTCACACACCATAACAAAATGTTCAGCTTATATAATAGAAACATACAAAATGTCCAGAGCAGGGGGACGGAAATTGAATAGAAACCTAGACGGTATTATAACAAATACCTGCAGAGGGCCAGCGCTGCCTGGTGACGCTGTACTGTTGGTGCGATTAAATGATGTTTAAACACATTAAATTGTAATAATTGGACACATACAGAAACTTTTATTTTGAAATCACGATATAAAATACAATACATGGCATATTTAGACATAGGTTGATGTATTCTCCTGTGTTGGCAAAGGTTTATAAATTATTTACGTTACAAATCTAGTGAGATGATGCACAGTTTTGCGTGATGCAATTCAAATTCACGACATATACAGAGGAAGAGTTTAGCCCCTTTCACACTTACAGTCTTTTTACTGGTAAAGTTACCATTAATAGATCATGTGTGAACAGGACCTTTTCAAAAATCCCAGTAAATATGTTCTGGAAATCATATCTTTCTTATGGAGATGACATCAGAATCAGAATAGCTTTATTGTCAGGTTTGTTTACACATACAAGGAATTTGTTTTCATGACAGAAGCTTCCGCAGTGCAACAGAATAAAAAACACGACAGAACAAAAACACATAATTAAAGAATAAAAAAATAGAATAAGTAAGTACAGAATATCAATATACAAATTGACAATTGTATGTGCAGGTATATTACAATAGACAGTTTTGTATGTACAGGTATACTATGTGCAAATTTGAAGTGTAGACTAAGTATGGGTGTTAGATAAATAAGTGCATGAGTGTATAAATAGTGTTGTGTGTTCCACAGTTATTATCAAGTGTTCATGAGATGGATTGCCTGAGGGAAGAAACTGTTCCTGTGTCTGGTCGTTCTGGTGTTCAGAGCTCTGTAGCGTCGACCAGATGGCAACAGTTCAAAGAGTGAGTGTGCTGGATGTGAGTGGTCCAGAGTGATTTTGCGCAGCCCTTTTGCTCACTCTGGATGAGTACAGTTCTTGGAGAGAAGGGAGGGTTGTACCGATGATTCTCTCAGCAGTCCGGACTACCCTCTGTAGTCTTCTGAAGTCAGATTTAGAAGCTGAGCTGAACCAGACAGTTATTGAAGTGCAGAGGATGGATTCAATGACTGCTGAGTAGAACTGACCAACAATCAACCACTGAAACCTTAACCTCCTCATCTGGTGAAGAAAGTACAACCTCTGCTGGGCCTTTTCACAATGGAGTCAATGTGAATGTCCCACTTCAGGTCCTGAAAGATAGTGGTGCCCAGGAACCTGAGTGACTCCACTGCAGTCACAGTGCTGTTAATGATGGTGAGTGGGGGGAGAACCGGGGGGTTTCTCCTGAAGTCCACGATCATCTTCACTGTTTTGAGTGTGTTGAGCTCCAGGTTGGTGAGACTGCACCAGACAGCCAGCTGCTCAACCTCTTGTCTGTAAGCAGACTCGTCACCGTCCTGAATGAGGCTGATGAGTGTAGTGTCGTCTGCAAACTTCAGGAGCTTAACAGAGGGATCATTAGCTGTACAGTCGTTGGTGTACAGGGAGAAGAGCAGTGGGGAGAGAACGCAGCCCTGAGGAGCTCCACTGCTGATCATACAGGTGTTGGATGTGTATTTTCCCAGTCTCACTAGCTGCTGCCTGTCTGTCAGGAAGCTGTTGATCCACTGACCGACGGAGGTGGGCACGGAGAGCTGAGTTAGTTTGGGCAGAAGGAGGTTTGGTAATACATTCATAAAAACAAATCACAAATACACAAACAGGATCCTCACATAAGTCCCTGGTCTGTCTAGATGTTGCAGAACATAATGCATTCCCATGTTGACTGCATCGTCCACAGACCTGTTTGCTTTGTAGGCAAACTGAAGAAGATCCAGTTAG
>NC_056574.1:35053281-35056012 GCF_018340385.1 Cyprinus carpio
TGAAGATGGGGGCCAGCTGGTCAGCACAGGATTTCAGACAGACTGGTGTAACACAATCTGGGCTTGGTGCTTTTTTCCTTTTCTGCTTCCGGAAGACCTGGCACACCTCATCCTCACTGATCTGAATTGCAGAGGGGGGTTACTGTCTGGGTTTTGCAATGAACATTGGTTTGTCGTTGTTGTAAGTTAGATGAGTCCTGGCAGGAATGCACATATCTTCACAGAAACTGATATATGATGTTACAGTCTCTGTGAGTTCGTCCAGATCGGTGGCAGCAGCTTCAAAAACCCTCCAATCAGTGAGGTCAAAATAAGCTTGTAAGTCTTGCTCTGCTTCATTAGTCCATCTTTTTACAGTCTTTAATACAGGTTTAGCTGATTTTAGTTTCTGCCTGTAGGTCGGTATAAGACAAACACACACAGTGACCAGAGTGTCCTAAAGCTGCTTGTGGGACAGAGTGATACAGTAGGTAGACATCCAAAATGGGTAATACCGCCGCCGCAGGGCTGCGGCGTTAACTGCAAATCAGTCGCGTGTTAAAATCGTTCGCGAAACTACCGCCAGGTGGCGCAAAGGGACGGATTGCGAACTGAATGTAATTGTATAATGAAAGGAAGACGTAAAACAACAATAACATTATAATATACATTATAACATCCTTAAAAGCCATTAAAAAATAGGATAGTCTTAGGTATATATATATATATAATCTAATTAAAGAAAGGCCTTTACACAAATGCTCTTATGCATGCTATTATTTTTAAACAGTCATTATATATATATATATATATACGGATTAAAATGTTTTCATTTCGGTTCATTCTTGGTTAAAAAAATAATAATAATAATCTTCAGGTTCCATTTGTAGAGCGGAATGAGAACAGTCCAGCATTTACAAATAATTCTTATTCAGTGCTGTTTGTTTATTATTTCTTGCTTTGTTTTTGTTGTTCAAACTGCTAACACTTTGACCATTTGTGGAACTTATTGCCTTTACTGTGGGTGACCGAAATAATTGTGAATTCGGTTGATTTGATGTTCGGCGCTGTGCTTGTGATGCGGTTATGCTTCCTTTCTCTATTGCACACGATATTCATTGGGAAAGGCTACAGTCGTTACAAATCAGCTAAACCGCCATGTTGCAAACAAGGGCATATCCAAAGCCTGTTTTCGGTCATGAATAAGTGTGCTAGCTTCCATTCTTCAACGCGCGCGAGACCGGTGTTGGTGGCTAGATAAGTAATATACATATGTATTTTTTTTGTTTGTAGCGAATTACTAGCACGAACCACTGTGGGTGCATAGCCACAAATTGGTATTCGACTTTTACGCCTAAGGACAACAGGCCTAATGAAGTTTTAGACAATTCTACTATGAAAAGGAACTGACCGCAGCTATATTGAGTTGCTTGTGATTTTGTCCCGAGTTCATTGGGACTGGTCCTTGTATAAGCTCCGATCTTTATGTTACGGTTTCGCTAGCGCTGTAAATTACTTTTTAATTATTATTATTTTTTTGTTGTTGTTTCTAAGCTTTGCATTCAGGTTAGATGATTGAGTAGCCCTGTGCGCTTGATGCTCACCTGTTTATCCCATCTTAGGCTAAAGTTTTCAACTAAAATATTACTATTTCAACCATAATTGCATTTGCATTCCAACCTATGACAGCATGTTCAGTACGCAACCCTTGATGGAGCTAAGAAATATCACGTGATTTCGTCATCGTTTTCGAGTACAAAAAGTAAATTATTGAAGCGGTAATTATTTTAAAATTAGTTGTGTTGTTTTTCTTGTTTCATGTGTCACAGTAATGATCAATCTACAGGTTATTTAGTGCTTTAACACATCCTAAAGTTTGCATTATCAAAGTTTTTCAGTATAAAAGTAAATCAGGTTTAAATGTCAGGAGTTTCTGGAGGGACGAAAGTAACAACTGTTACTTTTGTCCCGCTACAGTGACAATAAGTATTTATTTTGTTCCAGTGCCTGCTATACTGTACATTTCAGTGTCTTGCATCAATTATTAAAAATGTTTGTGTCATATTATACCAAAAGAATATGTCTGATTGAGGGTCAGAAAGACAGACAGAGATCTGGTTTTATCCAGATGTTTATGAGAGGGCGTTTCTTGACATAGAGGAACATCACTCTCTGGGCAGCTGCTACGTCGCATTTACCTTAGTTAAATTTAGGTTTTAGCCATACCTTAGCTTTTACACCTCCACCTATGAATTTACAGTGTTTCCAGATGTTTTAATGCACATTATGAATGTATGCATAAAAACAACTGGATGGAAACATGAATAGGCCTACTGTTACATTATGTTTAGAATTTATATTATGCTAATGTAATTAAATTTTATATTGTTCATTTTCTTTATTTTTTTTAAATAAAAATAAATTAAAATTGCCAATAAAATATTTTAAACAATTCAAGTTTGTACAGTTGGATTTTGAGACATTGGATGAAACTTAAATTGAAAATGAAAATATGAAAATGTAATTTAATATTATTTTTTTTTGCAAAAATAAAGGACAGAATATGTTTGCAGTTACATATTAACAAGGTCATAGTCAGGTAAACTTAATAAAAATAAGAGTAAGAGAAAAAAATCTAGCTTATATTGTTGTGTTACTTTTGACCCACCTGTGTGTTACTTCCGTTCCAACCGTCGGGGTCGAAAGTAACAATGTGCAACTTATGTTCAAAGTGAAATTATACTGAAGTCTT
>NC_056574.1:35056264-35057360 GCF_018340385.1 Cyprinus carpio
GGAGCAGACGAGGATTCTCTTGGTCTTAAAGCCTTCCTGCAAGAACGCTACGTTCACAAATAACAATGATTTTGGCAAAAAATAGATTAATTATCAATTGATATTTGTATTATTTTGCGTCTAGTGAAAATAATAATATGGGTCTGTTTGGGGACTAATGAATCAAAAGAGAAGGGACGTGTCTGTGAGTGCAGGCATTGTTCAAGCCCAGGTAACATGACAACACACTGTCCTCACAAGCCACAACAAAAAGACCCGAGTTCAGTTCAGATGGAGGGGGCTGTGGGTGTTCTATATAACTTTGTGGGGGTCGAGATAAAGGTGTGTGAAGCTCTTTGCTCTTTCCATATGGACAGTCTTTAGGAGTGGTTTCCAAACTTGCGGTGAATCAGGTTTTAGGCACAACTTTAAAGGGCCAAGGTTTGATCACTTCAAATGTTGGACTACTGTATAGCGCAATAAAGTTTATTAGTTAGTTATAACTTAAGTCAGAGGGAAGTTTGCAAACTAAAAAAAAAAAAAAAAACTGTTGCATTAGGTCGGAGGCGCTAGTAGGCCTAGGCCTAAACAAATCCCAATTTTTTCACAAAAAAATCCGATTTACAATTTAAATCGATTTTTTTTTTTGCCTCCCTACTTAAAATCAATATTCAAATGACAAAGAAAAGTTGTTCAAAACAAGTTTTAATATAAAATATATTATTTTTAATACTAGCCCACATGCCATCACTCGGCGTTAAGAGCTGTTCAGATTAAAACTGGCAGCGCAAGCAGTGAGTCAGTGTCATGGGCGGAAGGGGAAGGACCAAGTGTAGGCCTAAATCAGTTTTCTGAGTCGCTTATTTACATCTCAATATGCAGATGGTTTAGGTTAGGTATTTATTTTTCTGTCTTATAATCAGTTTATTTGTAAAATTATAGCAGACACTGTCTAACCGTGTCTACACCGGACGACCTTGTTCATATAGGGCGAGCATCTCTCTCACTCGGCAGTACAGTAGGTCTATGTGTGAGCGGAGTGGAGCAACAGCAATTTCCCTCCGCGCTAATAGTTCATAATAGCTTATAAAAATAAAATAAAAATAAAATAATAAAT
>NC_056574.1:35057552-35058525 GCF_018340385.1 Cyprinus carpio
AGACAACATTTGAGGTGTGGCCAAAAGGCCAGTTTAAATACTCAGGACACCATCAAACTTTGCGTTTAGCTTTTGCTATCAGTCATGTCGGCTTTTAGCTTTGCTTGTAGTTTAAGCTTTTAGTCATGCTTTGTCATCATTCTTTGCATAAATGTTATGTAATTGTCGATAAAAGCCTTTGAAACGTATGAAGTGCTTGTAATTGTTTCAGTTGTTTCTGTGATGTACTGAAATATAAAGATCTAAAAGCAGTTTAGCAGCAAACTTTTTGAAAACTAATATTTATGTAATTCTCAAAACTTTTGGCCACGACTGTATCATCCAGCCTTAATATATTCCACGCTCAAGCACATGCATTAAGTTTGTCACAAAGCACAGGCAGAAGTAACCTAATAATTATGAAAAAGGAGACATTTTAATTATTTATTAATAAAGAAATGTTTTCTTGTCGGCTGCAAGATGAAATTCACAGTGCTGACTCTCTCCACATGGACGCGCCTTTAAAGAGAAATACAACCTTCACAGATTACACAATGCTTTCGTTCTGAATTGATTCGTTTAAAAGACATTTCAAGCTTTCTGTAGATATATTTCTCATGTATGTGAGACACCCCAATTTTCAGTTATTTCATTAGGAAAAAAATCACGTGATCGAGAGGGCACCTCCCTGTCATGCATGCGCATTAATTATTTTTGCACAAACACTTGAATATGAATAATTATTCACATTTTGCATATGCATTACAAAGTAAATAATTTTTTTACATGCAATTATCCAAAAAAAAACCAAACAAGATTTGTAATGAAGATAAAATATGTAGACAAATAAGAATAAATGCTGATCAGCATCATGCGCAGAGCAAATCTTGCACTGATATTTTACAGAATATTATACAAACCTGCATTTAAATGCGGCTGCAATTTATTTATTTATTTATTTTTACTTTACTTAAATTATATGAAAGCAAATAGA
>NC_056574.1:35058596-35059671 GCF_018340385.1 Cyprinus carpio
TTACAGGAGGTGTAAAATGGTTAGTGGAGAGGTGGTCAGGCGGGTGTGGGTTGTTTTATTTTTGTCAAACTCTACAGTAGAACTCATCTAGTGCTGTGCGTCTGCCAGTTGTGATTCTTCACAGTGGCTGGTGGACTGTTGTCTTTTAGGAGTTGGTGATCTCCTTCAGACTTTTCCCACCTGATGCTGATCGCTGAAGTCGAACTGAGTCCTATTTTTTCAGAATATTTCCTCTTTGCCACTCGATCTCCTTTTCCAGTGTGTATTTGCCTGTATTTACAACATTGTCCCCCTTCCTGTACGCATCTTCTTGTGGCCTGCCGGAGCTGAACGAGTTTTGCAGTAACCAACGGTTTGTCATGTTGTAAATTTAAGCTGAGTCCTGGCAGACCATGCACATATCTTCACAGAAACTGAATATATGATGTTACAGTCCTCTGTGGATTCGTCCAGACGTTGTGCACAGTGCTTCAAAAAACCCTCCAATCAGTGAGGTAAAATAACTTGTAAGTCTTTCTCTGGCTTCATTCTTCCCATCGTTACAGGTCTTTAATACAGGTTTAACTGATTGTATTTTCTGCCTGTAGGTCGGTATACAAGACACACACACAGTGACCCAGGAGGTCCGAAAGCTGCTTGTGTGGACATAGAGTTATAATTTATCCTTTATTGTGGTGTAACAGTTGATCCAATATATTACTGTCTCTGGTGGGACATGTAACATGCTGTCAGTATTTTGGCAGTTCACGGGAGATATTTGCTTTAATAAAGTCCCCAAGAATGATTAAAACAGAGTCCGGGTGTTGTTGTTCTGTGTCTGTGATCTGATCAGCCTGACTGTTAATGAAGAGATTGGAACTCCTGCTGTGAATAGAATGGCTGACTGTTAATGAAGATGAGTGAAACTCCTGTGGCGAATAGAACGGCTTGAAGTTAATGAAGAGTGTTTCGAGATCTGAGCAGCACATCTTCTTTAACACTGTAACATCTGTACACCACCGTTCGTTGATGTAAAAGCATATACCACTGCCGCGCGATTTCTGGGGAATCAGTTTTCATTTCATTGGCCGAATTC
>NC_056574.1:35060207-35060281 GCF_018340385.1 Cyprinus carpio
ATTCTGCCCAAAAACACAGCCATGAATAAAGAATGGTACCAAAACACCCTCCAACAGCAACAAATGCATCCAAC
>NC_056574.1:35060808-35072729 GCF_018340385.1 Cyprinus carpio
TGGGTGTTTTAACCGTTTCGCATTTATCGTGAAACAGCACCGCGTTTTTCGTGCGCCGCTTCACTCCTGTGGCAGGTTAGACACCACTCCCAGCTGGGGAAGGAAGTACAACGCTGGGCCTTTTTCACAATGGAGTCAATGTGAATGTCCCCTTGGAGTCCTGAGAAATTGTGGTACTTAGGAACCTGAGTGACTCCACTGCAGTCACAGTGCTGTTCATGATGGTTAGTGGGGGAGAGCAGGGGGTTTCTCACAAGTCCCACAATCATCTCCACTGTTTTGAAGCGTGTTAAGCTCCAGGTTGTTGAAATTACACCAGACAACTGTCAACCTCCTGTCTGTAAACAGGCTGGTACCGTCCCTGAATGAGGCCGATGAGTGTGGTATATAAACTTCAGGGCTTGACAGAGGGGTCATTAGATGCAGTCATTGGTGTACAGGGACAAGGCAGTGGGGAAGAGCATACAGCCCTGGGGGCTCCTGTGCTGATTGTACGGGTGCTGGATGTTTATTTTCCCAGCCTCACTGGCTGCTGCCCACCTGTCTGTCAGGAAGCTGTTGATCCATTGAGAGACGAGGTGGGCATAGAGCTGAGTTGGTTGGGCAGAAGGAGGTTTGGAATGAAAGTATTAAAAGGCCAAGCTGAAGTCCACAAACAGGATCCTCACATAGATCCCGGTCTGTCTCAGGTGTGCAGACATAAATACACAGTCTATGTTGGGCTGCATGGTAAGTCTGGTGAACTGGGAAAGTCGTAGGGACCCGTGTCTTCCAGGTTAGGCCAGCGCAGGTGCAAAAATGACTTCATGACCACAGACGATTGGAGCCACAGGCCTGTAATAATTTAGTCCTGTAATTTTGGATTTCTTAGGGATGGGGATGATGGTGGAGCGTTTGAAGCATGAAGGCACTGCACAGCTCGAGTGATCTGTTGAAGATCTGTGTGAAGATGGGGCCAACTGGTCAGCGGGTTTCGGACAGGCTGGGTTGGCTGATCGGCTGGCTTTCCTTTGCAGAGACCGCTCAATGCTGGTCAGTTGCGGGTGGGAGGAGGTTTACAGGGATGCGTGGTTGTGGGAGGTTGGTCAGGGGCTGGGTGTGGAATGGCGCGAGCCGGTGGGCTGAACAGATCGTGCTGCCAGGTTGTTGGGTTCTTCACGGTGCTGGGGGTTGGGTGCTGGTTGGTGGTCTCCTTTGGGGCACTGCTGGTATGCAGGTAGCAGGTGAGACTGGTCAGGCGCTCAGAATGGCCACTCACTCTGATCTGGCCAGAGTGTGTGTTGGGCTGTTTGTGGGCATTGATACACTTCTGTAAGCATGCAACGACGGCGGGCTGGCTGGTTTGCGGTGAACTGCGTTTGTGTGGCTGTGGGTGGTCCTGGCAGGGATACCATGCTGCAGAAACGATATGGTGAACATGGGTTTCGGTAGATCAGGTGCTGGCTTCCAAAGCCTCAAATCAGTGATTAAGGCAGGCATGGGAGTGCGTAATTATGCTGGTCTTTGTGGTTGCTTTGTTTTGTTCGCGGTGCGGTATGAATGACAGTGACCCAGGTATACTAAGAAACGCGGGTTTGGAGTGATTCATCGCACGTGGTGGCAAACGGTCAGCCATGTATATAGCTTGTGCCATTTGGTTGGAGAAGATTTGACAGTGCAGGCAGATGAGCCAGAATGGGAATGAACATTGGTCGGTCAGTGCGGTTTAAAACAGACCATGGAGGTTGAGCATAAGCGAGGGAACAGTGGTGAGATGGGCGGCGTTCGTAGGCGCGTTCAGATCTGAACGGCATCTTCTTTAACATTGTTACATCTGCTTTACCACCACGATTCGTTGATGGCAAGCATTGTACGCTGCCTTGCTTGTTCCCTGTTGATTCTGGGGGAATTAGTTTTCCATTTCATTGGCGAATTCTGCCAACGTACCAATAAAGGGTCACTCATCTCTCTCTCTCTCTCTCTCTCTATATATATATATATATAAATTATTATTATTATATTATAATATCATTTCTTTTTTATTCAAACCTTAAGTGTAAAAAAAATTTATTGGCTCCAAAGCTGTGCTTAGGAAAGTTTAGTCTCACAACAATCTCATTGGCAATTAAGCAAAGTGTAGGAATAAATCGTGAAGAGTCAGTCTTAGAGTTCACAACACTTTGCAGTGCAAAACGACAAACCTGATTTTTGGATGATGAAATATGCATGGGACCAATCACTGAAATGCGATTTTAGTTTATTTTAGAATATTCTCAGATAAATTCAAATTGAATGGTTAAATTCCTAATAGGAGTTTACATTCAACACACATTTGACAATAATTTTTTTTTGAGACAATACATTATGGTGAGGAAACGAATCATCATCACAACCTTCAATTTAGGGTTGTGCCAGTAGACGATAGTATCATGTATTGATGATAGCCAGAGATATCACCTGTTGCTGATTTCTTAGACGACAGCAAGATGATTATTACTATTATTTTTCATAAAAAATATAGGCACCTATCTTTAGTGATGCAGCACGGACAGCCGCTTCAGAAAGTTGCCACGGCATGGATGGTGAGTAGCTGTGATCAGCTCCGGTGGCCGTGTCGGAGCCGTAACATGCCGCAGACATGTGCAATGTAAATAAGTGGTAAGAGATTTATTCATGATAAAATGTAGTTAGCTTTACTGAACGGGAGTGTTTTTAAAGAGCTTTAAATACTCGCGCTAGACTGAAGTTATGTATGATATTCTTTATATTCTTTGCTCGTTTCTGTTTGAATAACTGAGGAAATGTAACCGTTTGATTATTAATGGCTGTCGTCTTGAGAGACCTCAACACCTAACCAAAAAGATTCACGCACGTACGTCTCTGTCTCCTCAGCGCCATCACAAGCCTCTACCAGCAACTCCTAACCACTTGAGAGACCTCTCTAGCTGTCTTAAATAACTGGCTAGCCAAAGGATGTAAAAGCTCCAGTGATTGTTGGAGTGTTATTTTGTTGTTGTTTCCTAAGAAAATAAATCCTTAATTTTTGCTGGTGCTCCCCAACTTTTTTGAAGTTGGGAAGCACTGAAGTGCTACCAAGTAAAAAGTTAATTTCAGGCCTTCATTTCCAACCCCTCAAAATTGTCAATTTCTTAATGACACGTAATACAACCTTAAACCCTGCCATTCTAGAGCCTACTGTGCTCTGATTGGCCTCAGCTACAACTGCAGTGTTTGAGGGCAGATCAGAGTAAATGTTTGAGGGACAGCTGATTAAGTCCATCGGCTGGCATTATGCAAACTGGTTACAAACCTAACATGTAATTGGTAACAGGAAGTGAGACTGGAATTACTGACGTTCATTTCAACACAGCAGTTCAGAATCAATACTTTCTTTTACATTTAGTCATTTAGCAGACACTTTTATCCAAAGCGACTTACAAATGAGGACAATGGAAGCAATCAAAATGAGCAAGAGGGCAATGATATGAAAATGCTATAACAAATCTCAGTTAGCTTAACACAGTACACATAGCAAGTTTTTTTATTATTATATAATAAATAAAAAGAAAATAAATAGAATAGAAAAAGAATAAAGCAAGCTTTTTAAAAAAGAAAATAAGAAGTTAGTAAATGAAAAGTGTTTAAGTCTTAAAGGGGCAAGTTTTTTTTAAAGAATAGAATTAGTGTAGAGAGTGCTAGAGTTAGAGGGTCAAATAAAGATGGAATAGATGTGTTTTAGTTGTTTCTTGAAGATGGCCAAGGACTCAGCTGCTCGGATTGAGTTGGGCAGGTCATTCCACCAGGAGGGAACATTTAATGTAGAAGTCCATAAAAGTGACTTTGTGCTTCTTTGGGATGGCACAATCAAGTGACGTTCACTTGCAGAAGCATGGCTTCTAGAGAACTATAGAGTCAGTAATGAATTTAGGTAAAGGGGTGCAGAGCCAGTGGTGGTTTGCCAAACATCAATGCGAATTTTTATCGACAGCTATTGGCCAGTACAAATTGATAAACAGAGAGTGCATTCTTTTGGCTCATTAAAATTAATCTTGCTTTGCTGCCGTGTTCTCGACACTGTAAAGGTTTGATAGAACTGGCTGGAAGGGCCTGGAAGCTGATTGCAATAGTGGTCTGGTTGAATAAGGCTTGAACAAGGGGAGTTGTGCAGCATTTTCTGAAAGAAAGGGCCTGATCTTCTTGATTAAGTAAACAAATCTACAGGACCCGGACAGTTTAGCAATGTAGTCTGAGAAATTCAGCATATCATCAATCCATAACTCAAGATTTCTGGCTGTTATTTTTGAGGGAGTGATGGTGGATCTTGATGGTTGCTTATAGATGGCCTGCAGTGGTACTGTTAGAAATTTCTTGTAATTTACAGGAAATGCCTAGCTAATAGTTGCAATAGAATTTTCTGTAAACAGTATACAGGACTGTTGTTGTAAAATAACAACAACAAAAGGTACTAATGCTTTTTCTGTAAATTTCACGGGATAGAATATACTGCAAATGTTACAGCCTTAAAATATTTTCAATTACGACAGCTCAGTGGCAGGAAATTTTCCTATGAACTTTAAGAAAGGAGTTTCCTGTAATTTCCACAGGACAGTGTATTGTAAATATTACAATTAAATGTTGTAGCTTGGATAAATGTCATCTCTTTCAGGACTGCAAAGAAAGAAAAAATACAAATACTTAAGTATTTTTTAAAATATATTTTATATTTTCTCTTAAAACTGTTGAGAGAAGCAGTGCACAATGCACAAACAAAGCAATCTGCTAACTGTACCAAACTAGTTGAATGGGTTAATCCAAGCATACTATACTATGGAGTGATCTACTCTAATGTCCCCTGCCCATAATTCAAAATCCAGCAGTTTCCTAAGAAGGGGTGCAAACTGGTGCGTTCAGCCCTAGTTTCTTCTCTGCCTTGCTGCCCGACTGAGATTTATGCCGCAAAGGGCTCTCTCTCTCTGAAAACAGGGGAAAAAACACAATTTATCCAGGTAGCGCATTTAAGACTGTTATGGTATGAGTCATAACAAAGCGGTATAAAACATTAAAGGATCTTTTATGAATAGATGAGTGCTTGTGTGTGTGTGAGACTGAGAGTCGGCTATAGGCTATATAGGTATGTGTGTGTCTGTGTGTATGTGTCTGTGGCTTGGCACGATCGATGCAAGGGTCTCAGATGCGGAGTGCAGTGGGTGGTGTGCATGGATGAGGAGTGGGCTGAAACCATGATGCATCTTCGCTAAAAACTGCATCAGTATCTGTTCCCTCAATTTTTATATAGGCCTGTATATTTTTAAATGATTATTTTCATTCAATTTACTTTCATAATTATCTCAGCCATTTCCCAAACGAGCAGACTATTAGATGCAGAGGGGTAGATCTATTTTCAGGTCTAAATTCATGAGCATTGTTTACTCACTTTTGAACCAAATATCACGGTGCAAAATGGAGAGTGCGCGACACTTGTCACTTGAATGCGAAAAACAGTATTTGAGATTCGTTGCAGCAGATTCAAGCAGCTGTAGTTATGTACTTGTGTTTGTGCTAGAAACATATACAAGACATATACAAGAAATATTCTTCAAGTGTGCAAATCTCATTGGATGAATTCACATACTGATTTGCGGATGTGCAAAATTTTTCCACGACTTCACATTTCTTGACGCGGGTGTGTAAATGCATTTTGCACCATATTCACTGCAGCAACTGTATCAAAAATGTGAGCGTACAAGTTTCTTAATTTGTGATTTGTAGAATAGGATATGTGAACCTGCAATGAAGAATTTGAGAAGGTGTAACTGTTGTGTTGTGTTTGTGGGAGAGAAAAAAAAAGTCTACAAGTTTGCAACTCCTAAAACATTTCTCTCTGTTACTTCAAATTTACTGATACACATGTGTGGCTTTTCTCTACAACTACAAATCGCACTGTCACAGGCGTTCAGTTGATTTAAATCAAATATACCTCCATAACTGCTATGATCGTTTTCATGACAGTGCCATGTTTAAACTTACCTCTGAATGAATTCAAGTGTGCTTGCGGCTTCTGCCGGATATTGTAAGTTGAAGATATAGTAGGCAGCGAAGACTGCTGCCAATCCATGCAGGAGGTTGCTGTGGGGCCCCATCACACATGCTCCTTCCATGGACATAATCCACGTGTCTGCGCCGTGCAGTATCTCTCCTGAAACCCATTTACAATATGATAACTAAAAGCTGCATAACACACTATTGCCACATAACATGAATTCATTAATGTTCAAGTGGAGAAAGACTCACACATCTCCACTTGAACATTATTATCTCCTTTGACCCCCGCACCCTCCATCAACAACTCAAAGAAATACATTTTTAAGGCGCAATAGTCCTCCCTCTACCACATGAATTCATTACAGAATTAACTTCTACAAAATAAGGGAAGATTATACCTGGTACAACTAATCAAGGTGTGCTTGGCAGGGTGACAGCTCTCTCAATATCGGCAGCCGTGGCAGAGGGCTGGAGAATAAAAACCATAAGTTAACCATGGGTAAGTTGAGTAAACAACGACAAAGAAAACTTGTCCCAAAAGCTGTATTGTTCTACTCAACACCAAGGGGGAAATCAGCTTCAATTTATGGTGCCAAATGTAGAAACAGCTGCACATGGCAAATATTTTTTTTTAAATATGGATGCCATGTCAATAAAACAGTAAAACAGGCTCCGTCTCGGGTCTGCATTCCCCATTCAGAGCAAAGAGTACAGCCAGACCGGAAGAATGTTAGGACAATGAGCGCTGGGGGTGGATGGGACTAAACGTGATGAACCAATCAGCCAAGGGCCCATTTTCAAGCAATGTCTGCCTGTGCGCTGACTGCCTCGGAGAACGGAGAATATAGATTGAGGCAGTTTTAGTAAAAAAACTGACGGTTTACTGGAATAACTGCTCTGAAACCAGATACCAGAATTCACACATCTGCATTGCGGAGCTTTTTTTTATTAGAAGTGGGGCGAACGATGTATGGAAACTGGGAAAAGTTTTCTTTTTTCTAGACAAAAACGGTACTCTCAAAGCACACTCCCCCCCTTTGTAAAAAAACGCTTTGAATGAGACGGGATAAGTCAAGACTGAAAAGCACACAATAGAACTTGTTGTACCTAGATACTCCAGAGCTGATTACAGAGTCAAATGGAAACTCAATTAGAATAAACTTGTCACAAAGTTAATCCATAGCAAGCAGGCACAGTGATAGGTAAGCAGAAACTAAGACTTTTGTAAAATGTCAAACTACTACCTCTTCATTAGTAGAAACTTTCCAGAGACCCTTCCAACCACACATCACTGGTGTCCTTGCTCATATCCTAGCTGTTTGGAAGATAACTCAACTCTAGGACCAATGTTCTGACAAATAAGAAACCTCCTGTTGTCTATGGACAGCTGGAAATGGAAATTCCAAGTCAGACTCACTGAATGCACGAGAAAAAACATGGGGGCACCTCAAAGAGAACAGAGAAAGGGCCCAATTCCATCCTTAATTGATTTAACAAGGACACGGTTGATGTGAGGGTCGCATTGAGATCACCAAAAAAGAACAGCTAGAGAGATGTATGTCCTTCCCTGAAGCACATCTCGATGATCGCTAACACGTGCTCTCCACAGAAACCAACCCAAACTCGACATTCCAATAACATTCCGCTAGAGAGGAGCGGTGGAGTCAAAAATTTGGATGCATCAACAATACCCTAACCAAACTAAAAATTCTGTTATGATGCCTAACAGGATGCCTAAATATAATTTCCACACTATTTCCTACCACCTGGGCATAATCAAGCATGCTTAGCATCTGTAGGTAAAACTTAAATATCTCTGTAGTGTAATTCCATTTGGTGCCTCAACTAACTCACCCACTGAGGGGAGTTCTTGAGGTGCCCTTCGGTACACATCCATACTGTATCAACAGGACCAAAACCTCTTCCATTTGTAAATGCCGCCCTAGGCAAATTGCTGAATGCTTAACCACAGATCTTCCTTAACTGTGCCAATGTGTTGTTATATCGGATTGACCCGTGCCTCCGATTCACATGGTTTTTACTTGCTGGGTACGGAGCGAGTGCCCCAGCTGTATTTTCATCATCATCCACATCCCAAAAACATGTGGGGCTAACTTCTGTATTATATCAGTTACAACTTTTTAAACAGATCCCTCTACTTGGATTTGCATTGTGCACCCCATCATTTGATCGACAAGCTCTCTGACCATTGCTCTTCTGGCAGCGGGATTACGGTCTAGTAGAAATTTGCAATGGCTGACTGGATCTCTAGCGTCATCTTCTCCCATTTAAGCTTCAAGAATACACAAACAGAAAATGGCGAAAAAAAAGAGAGAAGGATACAAGGATATAAAGCTTTTTAAAGTGCATTTATAGTCAATTTCAGCATCAGACTCAAACGAAGCAGTGATTAGAAATGTAATCTAAGACATCTAAGAGGCCTGTCTGTAGCCAGTTGTTGAGAAGAGCTCCACTAAGTGGCCTGTCAAAAATGATGCGTTACACGAATAGCCTTTAGTTAAGTGGCTCCAAAGATGTTTTTTCCAGGATTTTCAAAGAGGTGAGATGCCTGAACGCGATTAGAATAGTAGGCTATATGAATTTTATCTAATCCTCCTCACTCCCAGCGATGAGTACAAAGCAAAGAAATTAACTCACAGGGAAAATGGGGTACCTTAGGCTGGGTTCTGCGTTATGTTTGTGATCAAAATATAGCCTGCAATAGATGCTTTTACAGATCCCTGTCCCTCAGTATTTTAAAAATCTCTCTTTTCTCTCTCTCTGATGTAGGCTAGGCATCGTCACCAACATTACACCTCACTGTGTGTAAGCAGGTTGAGTTTGCATCTGCAATAAATGTAATATTTAATATTTAGGTGATATGGGGAAATGGGCCTAAGTGAAGCATTAACTGTCAACAAAAGCATACCTAGGAGAGTTGATCATATGTTCCTTGACGACCCGGCTTCCTACATGAGCAGCACCTAGGAATTTCTGATCATAGACAGGCTTCTCGCTCGTCACTTTGAAAAATGAAACCCGAGGCTGAGGTTAACATAGCCCTGGCGTGAATAAAGGCGAAAGCGGTTCCAGCAAAGTGGCATTCACCAAAGACAGTGGCTGATGTTTACGTCATACCAATAATGTACAAAACATAGCCTACCCCTGCCCATTCTATTCCATTTATTGTTGTTTTAAATTTTTTAAGTTTAACGTGTCCAATCTTATAACAAAATCGGAGAAAAAACATAAACATACGTGCCATTGGCCATTGGGCCACAATTGCTACTGAGCATCGGCCCAGAATCTTGGCCATCGGTTGCATCCCTATCGAGTAAAATAGAAATATATTTTAGGACTTGCGAAGATCCACCCCACCTTAAAATGTCTTACAGGCGCGGTGTGGTGCATGGTGAGGTGCATTTGGGTTGGACGTTCGGGTTGTCTCAGGTGAGGAGAGAATTGTGGACTTCCCGTGAGGGGAAAAGGGTTGAGGAGAGTTGTGGAGAGCAGTGTTAATTTAAGTTAAGGAAACGGCGACGAAAAAATATTAAGTTAACGAACATTTTTTCTGTGGCGAAACGCGAGGCGTTGAACGAGCTAAAAATAATATCTGATGACGAAGTGTATGACTAAATTTATGCAGCGTTTTCGTTAACTAGGCGAGACTGGACTATAATGTTATTTGAGGACTACCAGACATTCAAAATGCATCCTATAAACTTTTGTCTTTCAAAATGTGCGTCCCTGTCATTGGATTGCGATGAGATGGAAGGCGTTTGCATATCAGAATCAGTATAGCAGCCGCGGTGGATGGATGAACTACAAATCTGGTGCTATCTGGAAACAATGGCCTCAGCACCGAAGGGTATGGATAAGGTAACCAGGCGTCCCGTTTTCCAGTCACAATTAGATTTAATGGAGTGCTTAAAGTTGGTGAAGGCGGGATAGAAGCGGATCCGCTGATGGGGAGTGTTCTCTCTGTGGTCTTGTGCCGCGCTCCGCTTCCTCAGTTCTGCAGCGTGCGATCGGTTCTCAACGCTCAAATACACAGCAGTCCAAATGTTTATCGTGTAGGTATCTCAAGTAAATGCAATAGGTTATGGATTAAATTGAGCGTGAACAGGTGGGTGAAAACTGAACGATGTGTCAGTGACTGCATGCATGCCTTCCGTCTTAAAGGACAGCATTCAAATTAAATACCTGTGTCATTAATGTTAACCAACAAAAGATGTTAAATAAATAATATACATGTTAAGTAAAATACAGTATCTGAAAAAATGGTTTGAGTAGGTATCTCTATTGTATTTTGTCTTATTGTGCTTCTTTAAATATATATATATATATATATATATATATATATATATATATATATATATATATATATATACTATAAGCATGCCTTCTTTTTTCACTTAAGAGAGAAAGTTCACCCCGTAGAAAATTTTCATGAATTTCTTCAAGATTTTCCAAATTCAGTCCTTGATTCCAAATTTCTCATAAGCTTAATTGATTTGGTCTAAAGAGAGAGAAGAATTAATGATTATTTTAATTTGAAAACTACATATAAAATCGCTACCAAAATAGATTTTGGTAGTAACTACGGATTGGCTGAAACTATTGACTAAAAGTAGTGACTAAAAAGTTGACTAAAATGCAATGACTTTCGTCGACTAAAGCTAGACTAAAATATGAAGACTCAAATGACTAAAATGTGACTAAGACTATTAAACGGTTTAGTCTCAAGACTAAGACTAAGACTAAATCAAAAGCGTCTGCCAAAATTAGCACTGGTGGAGAGCCAAGCGGGAACCCAGGTCTGAGAAGGAACCTGGCAACATATTTACCATTAGACCCCTATGATCCAGACATAACCTTAGTTGTGTTAAAGCACCAATCATAGCTCTCAAAAACAACTGTAGAAAGCCACCTGACGTAGGGATCACATCATGCACACTTAAAAATTTGATTGGTGACCAGGGGGTGGGAATTTCGACTGGCCATCGATGTTGCAACTTTTAGGGCACAAAGCGAAGTGGATTTCACAATCTGCCAAACACATCAGTTAATACATCCATACAATCATACCCATTATGAAAAAAAAAAAAAAAAAAAAATCACACCATCATCACAATCATATTGGAATACTTACACAATCCTAAATTCAAATAACACATTAAGCTACATAACTTTCGCTTTTCGGGGCATAGTTCATGAAATAGGCTGAAGTAAAGGCTCACGTGTATTTTACGGGTATGATGGGGTGGCTATGATGGTGAACAGTGATGGGAGTGGCACCATAAAAAGAAGTAGTCTAAGAGATACCATGGTTAAGAGATTGGGGGTGCATTCATAAATTAACTCTGAGGGCAGTTCCGAACCATCAAAGAGTGTAGCAGAGCGTGCTCAGTGGGTACAAATGCACCCCTAGGTTTAAGTTCAACTGTGAACATTTCGATGTGTAGCCTAATATACTTAGAATTAAAAACAGTTAATAATAATATAATAATAATAATAATAATAATAATACATTTTATTTATAAATAAGCTTTCTAGAACCCAAAGCACTACAAACACACTTAAAATACAAAACTACAATAAATGCAACACAAAGGTAGAAACTATAAATCATAAAATACTCATTATAGTACAGCACAATAGAATAGTACTGACCAGTCCATAAAAGCAATTTTAAAAAGATAGTTTTTTAACAGCTTCTTAAAACTTGGCTAGTGTGCTAACAACAGCGGGAAGCGCGTTCCATAACCTAGGTGCAGCAGAGAAAGCTCTCTCCCCATTGATTTTTAATCTATATAGGGAGGCTGTTGAAGAGTAAGAGAATCAACGGGCCGAAGGGGAACGAGAAGGCGTGTAACGAGTGACTAAGTCACAAATATAAA